>NC_041384.1:100124015-100138979 GCF_002162155.2 Triticum dicoccoides
CCAGGAGCGCCCTCCACCCTCGTGGGCCCCCTGTTGCTCCACCGACGTACTCCTTCCTCCTATATATACCTACGTACCCCCAAACGATCAGATACGGAGCCAAAACCCTAATTCCACCGCCGCAACTTTCTGTATCCACGAGATCCCATCTTGGGGCCTGTTCCGGAGCTCCGTCGGAGGGGGTATCCATCACGGAGGGCTTCTACATCATCACCATAGCCTCTCCGATGAAGTGTGAGTAGTTTACCTCAGACCTACTGGCCATAGTTATTAGCTAGATGGCTTCTTCTCTCTTTTGGATCTCAATACAATGTTCTCCCCCTCTCTTGTGGAGATCTATTCGATGTAATCTTCTTTTTGCGGTGTGTTTGTTGAGATCGATGAATTGTGGGTTTATGATCAAGTCTATCTATGAACAATAATTGTATCTTCTCTGGATTCTTTTATGTATGATTGGTTATCTTTGCAAGTCTCTTCGAATTATCAGTTTGGTTTGGCCTACTAGATTGATCTTTCTTGCAATGGGAGAAGTGCTTACCTTCCGATTCAATCTTGCGGTGTCCTTTCCCGGTGACAGTAGGGGCAGCAAGGCACGTATTGTATTGTTGCCATCGAGGATAACAAGATGAGATTCTCATCATATTGCATGAGTTTATCCCTCTACATCATGTCATCTTACTTAAGGCGTTACTCTGTTTTCATGAACTTAATACTCTAGATGCATGCTGGATAGCGGTCGATGAGTGGAGTACTAGTAGTAGATGCAGGCAGGAGTCGGTCTACTTGTCTCGGACATGATGCCTATATACATGATCATACCTAGATATTCTCATAATTATGCTCAATTCTGTCAATTGCTCAACAGTAATTCGTTCACCCACCGTAAAAGACCTATGCTCTTGAGAGAATCCACTAGTGAAACCTATGGCCCCTGGGTCTATCTTCATCATATTAATCTTCCAATACTTCGTGATTTCCTTTGCTTTTATTTTACTTTGCATCTTTATCATAAAAATATCAAAAATATTATCTTATCATATCTATCAGATCTTACTCTCGTAAGTGGCCCTGTAGGGATTGACAACCCCTTATCGCGTTGGTTGCGAGGATTTATTTGTTTTGTGCAGGTGTGAGGGACTCAAGCATAGCCTCCTACTGGATTGATACCTTGGTTCTCAAAAACTGAGGGAAATACTTACGCTACTTTGCTGCATCATCCCTTCCTCTTCGGGGAAAACCAACGCAGTGCTCAAGAGGTAGCAGCCACCCTGCAGTCCAACTCCCGTGCTCGCCACACTCATTTACGATCGTGCGCTACTCCAACCTTGGGACGAGCCACATGATTGATTCAAATTTCGAATCATCTCAGTCGCAGCTGGGGAGAGCAAAAGATGATCGCCTACGCTGCTAGCATATGTCACCCTATCACCTGGCATGCGCGGTCCACATCCTGCCCTGTATGGGGCAGGTGTTGAGTAGCCTGTGGTCGAGCCCCCCTCTGGAAGCCTCAGAACCACGCAGCTCACCCCTCCTCTGGTCAAAAGTGGTGTGGATACCACAGCCAACTCTATCCTCCTTTGTACGTCAGTCATCTATTGGCCAAGCGTAGTGGTGGGGTCCTCCCTTTGGGCGCCAGCCACATGCAATCTGGTGCTGGGCAGCACCAGTAGCTCGCCACCCTCGCCGTCCTCGCCGCCGTTATGAACGGCACACTCACCATGAGCCACTGGAGTCCAGGGCACCACCATCGTGGGCAGGTCGACGGCCACCCGCCTATGCCCGGCAACACGACCACCTCGCGTCTGCTGTCTTTCGCGTCAGTCATCTCCATCCACATGGCCACGAGAATATGTGAACCGGCGCCGTGTATGGCGCGCTCCGCCGGGGCCGTTATGGTCGACCTGTGGGTAGTCGAACTCATCCCCGTCGTCGTTGTCGTTGCCGGACGAAGGCCCCGAGCTCGCCGTCATGTTCTCGGTGGACACCAAATGTACAGTGACACGGTATTCCAGCATGCTCTTCTCCAGCGGCACCAGTGCATCTGCCGGCAATACCAAGCCCTCCGCAAGCTCAACCTCCATAGCCTCCTTAGGCTCCTCCGCCAAGATGGTCTTCTCCTTGGGCAGAAGCGACAGATCATCAGTCCAAGAGAACGCCTCGAAGCTCTGAAGATCCGCCTTGTTCGCAGTCATCGTGCCTAGCCTCTCCACCCATGCCACCGAGCCGAGGATGATCTATGTCGTAGCACGACTCCAGACATGTGGAGGGATTCCTTCCATTTCCACACCGACGCGATAGTTGAACGGCCTCCGGGTAGCTTGGAGCTGCCTGTTCCAGGGGGAGAACCTCAGGGAAAAGTCGCGGCCGTGAACCTCAACAGCGCTCATGACCACATCTCGTGCCGCCCTGGAGTCGAAGACAAGCAGAAAGTCTGTCGACCAAACCGATGCACGGTGAAGGCACCCACCACCGCGGGGACCAACATCTCGACTGCCGCGGTGAGCAGACTTGATGCGATCCTTGGCCGCCCACCCAAGGTGATTGCGACCAGGCTCCAACGCAGAGCATCCTCTGCGGCGACCACCTCCTGCGAGCGGGGGATGATGCAACGCTCCACAGCTGACCTAGCCGATGGCGAGTCGGGCCTCATCCGCCTACTTGACTGACCCACCTCGACCTCCCGCGTGTCCAGCGACGGCTCCGAGGGCACCCTGCCAGTGGAGGCCACTACAAGACCCGGGCAAGGACGGAAGTATATATTGATTTGATTAGGAAAGCGTGTCGATATGGTCAACGACTCCTACGTCTTAATGTTTTGCATCATTAAGTGAAATGAAAAATACCAAAGAGAACAACTCATTGATGGAGGACAGTTTTACACAGCGAAAACACTTAGGGTTAACTTGACGAGCCTAGCATGTACAGACATGGCCTCGGAACACGGAGACCGAAAGGTCGAGCATGAGTCGTATAGTAGATACGATCAATATGAAGATGTTCACCGATGATGACTAGTCCGTCTCACGTGATGATCGGACACGGCCTAGTTGACTCGGATAATGTAATCACTTAGATGACCAGAGGGATGTCTATCTGAGTGGGAGTTCATAAGATGAACTTAATTATCCTGAACATAGTCAAAAGACCTTTTGCAAATTATGTCGTAGCTCGCGCTTTAGTTCTACTGTTTTAGATATGTTCCTAGAGAAAATATAGTTGAAAGTTGATAGTAGCGATTATGCGATCAGTAGAAAGCTTATGTCCTTAATGCACCGCTCAGTGTGCTGAACCCCAACGTCGTTTGTCGATGTTGCGAACATCGGACATACATGTTTTGATAACTACGTGATGGTTAAATTAAATGGTTTAAGTAGAGGCACCAAAGACGTTTTCGAAATGTCGCGGAACATATGAGATGTTTCGAGGGCTGAAATTGGGATTTCAGGCTCGTGCCCACGTCAAGAGGTATGAGACCTCCGACGATTTTCTTAGCCTGCAAACTAAGGGAGAAAGCACAATCGATGAGCTTGTGCTCAGATTGTTTGAGTACACCAATCACTTGAATCGAGTGGGAGTTGATCTTCCAGATGAGATAGTGATGGTTCTCCAAAGTCATTGCCACCAAGCTGCTAGAGCTTCGTGATGAACTATAACATATCAGGGATAAATATGATGATCCTTGAGGTATTCACGATGTTTGACACCGCGAAAGTAGAAATCAAAAGGAGCATCAATTGTTGATGGTTGGTGAAACCACTAGTTTCAAGAAGGGCAAGGGCAAGAAGGGATACTTCATGAAACGGCAAATCAGCTGCTGCTCCAGTGAAGAAACCCGAGGTTGAACCCAAACCCGAGACTAAGTGCTTCTGTAATAAAGGGAACAGCCACTAGAGCAGGATTACCCTAGATACTTGGTAGATGAGAAGGCTGGCAAGGTCGATAGAAGTATATTGGATATACATTATGTTAATGTGTACTTTACTAGTACTCCTAGTAGCACCAGGGTATTAGATACCGGTTCGGTTGCTAAGTGTTAGTAACTCGAAATAAAAGCTACGGAATGAAACGGAGACTAGCTAAAGGTGAGCTGACGATATATGTTTGATGTGATCAAACATCGCACGCTCCCTCTACCATCAAGATTAGTATTAAACCTGAATGGTTTATTGAATCTCGATCGTAGTGATACACATTTTCATGCCAAAAGATATAAGATAGTAATGATAGTACCACTTCCTTGTGGCACTGCCATGTAAGTCATAATGGTATAAAACACATGAAGAAGCTTCATGTTGATGGATCTTTGGACTCACTCGTTTTTGAAAAGTTTGAGACATGCGAACCATGTCTATTGGTGTATATGCATGATGAGACTCCATGCAAATGGACCGTTCGGACTCACTTGATTTTGAATCACTTGAGATATGCAAATCATACCACATAGGCAAGATGACTGAAAAGCCTCGGTTTCAATAAGATGGAACAAGGTAGCAACTTGTTGGAAGTAACACATTTTGATGTGTGCAGTCCAATAAGTGCTGAGGCATGCAGTGAATATCGTTATGTTCTTACTTCACAGATGATTCGAGTAGATGTTGAGAATATTTACTTGATGAAACACAAGTCTGAATTATTGAATGGTTCAAGTAATTTCAGAGTGAAGTAGAAGATCATTGTGACAAGAGGATAAAATGTCTATGATACGATCATAGAGATGAATATCTGAGTTACGAGTTTTGGCACACAATTAAGACATTGTGGAAAATGTTTCACAATTAATACCGCCTGGAACACCATAGTGTGATGGTGTGTCCGAACATCATAGTTGCACCCTATTGGATATGGTGCGTACCATGATGTCTCTTATCGAATTACCACTATCGTTCATGGGTTAGGCATTAAAGACAACCACATTCACTTTAATAGGGCACCACGTAATTCCGTTGAGACGACACCGTTTGGAGAAACCTAAGTTGTCGTTTCTTAAAGGTTTGGGGTTGTGACGCTTATGTGAAAAAGTTTCAGGATTGATAAGCTCGAACCCAAAGCGGATAAAATGCATCTTCATAGGACACCCAAAACAGTTGGGTATACCTCCTGTCTCAGATCCGAAAGCAATAAGGGATTGTTTCGAGAATCAGGTCCTTTCTCGAGGAAAAGTTTCTCTCGAAAGAATTGAGTGGGAGGATGGTGGAAACTTGATGAGGTTATTGAACCGTCTCTTCAACTAGTGTGTGGCAGGGCACAGGAAGTTGTTCCTGTGGCACCTACACCAATTGAAGTGGAAGCTTATGATAGTGATCATGAAGCTCCGGATCAAGTCACTACCGAACCTCGTAGGACGACAAGGACACGTACTACTTCGGAGTGGTAAGGTGATCTTGTCTTGAAGGTCATGTTGCTAGACAACAATGAACCTACGAGCTATGGAGAAGCGATGGTGGGCCCGAATTCCGACAAATGGTTAGAAGCCATGAAATCCGAGATAGTATCCATATATCAGAACAAAGCATGGACTTTGATGGACTTGCCCGATGATCGGCAATCCATTGAGATAAATGGATCTTTTAAGAAGAAGACGGACGTGGATGGTAATGTCACCATCTATGAAGCTCGACTTGTGGCGAAGTGTTTTCCGACAAGATTCAAGGAGTTGACTACGATGAGATTTTCTCACTCGTAGCGATGCTTAAAGTCCGTCGGAATCATGTTAGCATTAGCTGCATTTATGAAATCTGGCAGATGGATGTCAAGACAAGTTTCCTTACTAGTTTTCGTAAGGAAAGGTTGTATGCAAAACAATCAGAAAAGTTTTGTCGATCCTAAGGATGCTAAAAGGTATGCTAGCTCCAGCGATCCTTCTAAGGACTGGAGTAAGCATCTCGGAGTTGGAATGTACGCTTTGATGAGATGATCAAAGATTTTGGATTTATACAAAGTTTATGAGAAACTTGTATTTCCAAAGAAGTGAGTGGGAGCACTATAGAATTTCTGATGAGTATATGTTGTTGACATATTGATGATCAGAGATGATGTAGAATTTCTAGAAAGCATATAGGGTTATTTGAAAGTGTTTTTCAATGGAAAGCCTGGATTAAGCTACTTGAACATTGAGCATCAAGATCTATAAGGATAGATCAAAATACTTAATAATACTTTCAAATGAGCACATACCTTGACATGATCTTGAAGGTGTTCAAGATGGACCAGTCAAAGAAGGAGTTCTTGCCTGAGTTGTAAGGTACGAAGTTAAGACTTAAAGCTCGACCACGGCAGAAAAGAGAGAAAGGACGAAGGTCGTCCCCTATGCTTTAGACGTAGGCTCTACAGTATGCTATGCTGTGTACCGCACCGAAAGTGTGCCTTGCCATGAGTCAGTCAAGGGGTACAAGAGTGATCCATGAATGGATCATAGGACAGCGGTCAAAGTTATCCTTAGTAACTAGTGGACTAAGGAATTTTCTCGATTATGGAGGTGGTAAAAGAGTTCGTCGTAAAGGTTACGTCGATGCAAGCTTAACACCTATCCAGATAGCTCTAAGTAGAGATACCGGATACATATAATGGAGCAACAATTTAGAATAGCTCCAAGTAGAACAGTTATTTGGAACAGCTCCAAATAGAGCATGGTAGCTGCATCTAGGAGATGACATAGAGATTTGTAAAGCACACACGAATCTGAAAGGTTCAGACCCGTTGACTAAAACCTCTCTCACAAGCAACATGATCAAACATAAAACTCATTGAGTGTTAATCACATAGTGATGTGAACTAGACTACTGACTCTAGTAAACTCTTGGGTACTAGTCACATGGCGATGTGACCTGTGAGTGTTAATCACATGGCGATGTGAACTAGATTATTGACTCTAGTGCAAGTGGGAGACTGTTGGAAATATGCCCTAGAGGCAATAATAAAAGTGTTATTATTATATTTCTCTGTTCATGATAATAGTCTTTTATTCATGCTATAACTGTATTATCCGGAAATCGTAATACACGTGTGAATACATAGACCACAATATGTCCCTAGTGAGCCTCTAGTTGACTAGCTCGTTGTGATCAACAGATAGTCATGGTTTCCTGGCTATGGACATTGGATGTCGTTGATAACGGGATCACATCATTAGGAGAATGATGTGATGGACAAGACCCAATCCTAAGCCTAGCACAAAAGGTCGTGTAGTTCATTTGCTAGAGCTTTGCCAATGTCAAGTATCTCTTCCTTCGACCATGAGAGCGTGTAACTCCTGGATACCGTAGGAGTGCTTTGGGTGTATCAAACGTCACAACGTAACTGGGTGACTATAAAGGTGCACTACAGGTATCTCCGAAAGTATCTATTGTTTTATACGGATCGAGACTGGGATTTGTCACTCCGTGTAAACGGAGAGGTATCTCTGGGCCCACTCGGTAGGACATCATCATATGCGCAATGTGACCAAGGAGTTGATCACGGGATGATGTGTTACAGAACGAGTAAAGTGACTTGCCGGTAACGAGATTGAACAAGGTATTGGATACCGACGATCGAGTCTCGGGCAAGTAACATACCGATAGACAAAGGGAATTGAATACGGGATTGAATAAGTCCATGACATCGTGGTTCATCCGATGAGATCATCGTGGAACATGTGGGAGCCATCATGGGTATCCAGATCCCGCTGTTGGTTATTGACCGGAGAACGTCTCGGTCATGTCTGCATGTCTCCCGAACCCGTAGGGTCTACACACTTAAGGTTCGATGACGCTAGGGTTATAAAGGAAGCTTGTATGTGGTTACCGAATGTTGTTCGGAGTCCCGGATGAGATCCCGGACGTCACGAGGAGTTCCGGAATGGTCCGGAGGTAAAGATTTATATATGGGAAGTCCTGTTTTGGTCACCGGAAAAGTTTCGGGCGATATCGGTATTGTACCGGGACCACCGGGAGGGTCCCGGGGGTCCACCAAGTGGGGCCACCTGCCCCAGAAGGTTGCGTGGGCCAAGTGTGGAAGGGGACCAGCCCCTAGGAGGGCTGGTGCGCCCCCCACAAGGGGGCCAAGGTGCAAGGGAGAGTGGGAGGGGGCAAACCCTAGTCCAGATGGGCCTTAAGGCCCATATTGGTGCACCTCCCTCTCCTCTCCCCTCTTGGCCGCCACCCCCTTTGCCATCTAGGGCTGGCCGCACCCCTTGGGGGTGGGAAACCCTAAAGGGGGCGCAGCCCCCCCCTTCCCCCTATATATATTTGAGGTTTCGGGCTGCCATACACATGAGTTCTCTCCCTCTTGGTGCAGCCCTACCTCTCTCCCTACTCCTCCTCTCCCATAGTGCTTGGCGAAGCCCTGCGGGATTACCACGCTCCTCCACCACCACCACGCCGTTGTGCTGCTGCTGGATGGAGTCTTCCTCAACCTCTCCCTCTCTCCTTGCTGGATCAAGGCGTGGGAGACGTCACCGGGCTGTACGTGTGTTGAACGCGGAGGTGCCGTGCGTTCGGCACTTGATCATCGGTGATTTGAATCACGACGAGTACGACTCCTTCAACCCCGTTCACTTGAACGCTTCCGCTTAGCGATCTACAAGGGTATGTAGATGCACTCTCCTTCTACTCGTAGCTGGTTTCTCCATAGATAGATCTTGGTGACACGTAGGAAAATTTTGAATTTCTGCTACGTTCCCCAACAGTGGCATCATGAGCTAGGTCTATTGCGTAGATTCTTTGCACGAGTAGAACACAAAGTAGTTTTGGGCGTTGATTTTGTTCAATATGCTTGCCGTTACTAGTCCAATCTTGTTTCGATGGTATTGTGGGATGAAGCGGCCCGGACCGACCTTACACGTACTCTTACGTGAGACAGGTTCCACCGATTGACATGCACTTGGTGCATAAGGTGGCTAGCGGGTGCCAGTCTCTCCCACTTTAGTCGGAACGGATTCGATGAAAAGGGTCCTTATGAAGGGTAAATAGAAATTGGCATATCACGTTGTGGTTTTGCGTAGGTAAGAAACGTTCTTGCTAGAAACCCATAGCAGCCACGTAAAACATGCAAACAACAATTAGAGGACGTCTAACTTGTTTTTGCAGGGTATGCTATGTGATGTGATATGGCCAAAAGGATGTGATGAATGATATATGTGATGTATGAGATTGATCATGTTCTTGTAATAGGATTCACGACTTGCATGTCGATGAGTATGACAACCGGCAGGAGCCATAGGAGTTGTCTTTATTTATTGTATGACCTGCGTGTCATTGAAGAACGCCATGTAAACTACTTTACTTTATTGCTAAATGCGTTAGTCATAGAAGTAGAAGTAGTCGTTGGCGTGACAACTTCATGAAGACACGATGATGGAGATCATGATGATGGAGATCATGGTGTCATGCCGGTGACAAGATGATCATGGAGCCCCGAAGATGAAGATCAAAAGGAGCAAAAATGATATTGGCCATATCATGTCACTATTTGATTGCATGTGATGTTTATCATGTTTATGCATCTTGTTTACTTAGGACGACGGTAGTAAATAAGATGATCCCTTACAAAATTTCAAGAAGTGTTCTCCCCTAACTGTGCACCGTTGCTACAGTTCGTCGCTTCTAAGCACCACGTGATGATCGGGTGTGATGGATTCTTACGTTCACATACAACGGGTGTAAGACAGTTTTACACAGCGAAAACACTTAGGGTTAACTTGACGAGCCTAGCATGTGCAGACATGGCCTCGGAACACGGAGACCGAAAGGTCGAGCATGAGTCGTATAGTAGATACGATCAACATGAAGATGTTCACCGATGATGACTAGTCCGTCTCACGTGATGATCGGACACGGCCTAGTTGACTCGGATCATGTAATCACTTAGATGACCAGAGGGATGTCTATCTGAGTGGGAGTTCATAAGATGAACTTAATTATCCTGAACATAGTCAAAAGACCTTTTACAAATTATGTCGTAGCTCGCGCTATAGTTCTACTGTTTAGTTATGTTCCTAGAGAAAATATAGTTGAAAGTTGACAGTAGCGATTATGCGGACACTAGAACGCTTATGTCCTTAATGCACTGCTCAGTGTGCTGAACCCCAAACGTCGTTTGTGGATGTTTCGAACATCGAACATACACGTTTTGATAACTACGTGATAGTTCAGTTAAATGGTTTAAGTAGAGGCACCAAAGACATTTTCGAAACGTCGCGGAACATATGAGATGTTTCGAGGGCTGAAATTGGGATTTCAGGCTCGTGCCCACGTCAAGAGGTATGAGACCTCCGGCGATTTTCTTAGCCTGCAAACTAAGGGAGAAAAGCTCAATCGTTGAGCTTGTGCTCAGATTGTCTGAGTGCAACAATCACTTGAATCAAGTGGGAGTTAATCTTCCAGATGAGATAGTGATGTTTCCCCAAAGTCATTGCCACCAAGCTACTAGAGCTTCGTGATGAACTATAACATATCAGGGATAGATATGATGATCCTTGAGGTATTCGCGATGTTTGACACCGCGAAAGTAGAAATCAAGAAGGAGCATCAATTGTTGATGGTTGGTGAAACCACTAGTTTCAAGAAGGGCAAGTGCAAGAAGGGATACTTCATGAAACGGCAAATCAGCTGCTGCACCAGTGAAGAAACCCGAGATTGAACCCAAACCCGAGACTAAGTGCTTCTGTGATAAGGGGAATAGCCGCTGGAGCAGAATTACCCTAGATACTTGGTAGATAAGAAGGCTGGCAAGGTCGATAGAAGTATATTGGATATACATTATGTTAATGTGTACTTTACTAGTACTCCTAGTAGCACCAGGGTATTAGATACCGGTTCGGTTGCTAAGTGTTAGTAACTCGAAATAAAAGCTACGGAATAAACGAAGACTAGCTAAAGGTGAGCTGACGATATATGTTGGAAGTGTTTCCAAGTTTGATGTGATCAAACATCGCATGCTCCCTCTACCATCAAGATTAGTATTAAACCTGAATGGTTTATTAAATCTCGATCGTAGTGATACACATTTTCATGCCAAAAGATATAAGATAGTAATGATAGTACCACTTACTTGTGGCACTGCCATGTAAGTCATAATGGTATAAAATGCATGAAGAAGCTCCATGTTGATGGATCTTTGGACTCACTCGTTTTTGAAAAGTTTGAGACATGCGAACCATGTCTATTGGTGTATATGCATGAAGAAACTCCATGCAAATGGACCGTTTGGACTCACTTGATTTTGAATCACTTGAGATATGCAAATCATACCACATGGGCAAGATGACTGAAAAGCCTCGTTTTCAGTAAGATGGAACAAGATAGCAACTTGTTGGAAGTAACACATTTTGATGTGTCCAATCCAATGAGTGCTGAGGCATGCAGTGAATATCGTTATGATCTTACTTCACAGATGATTCGAGTAGATGTTGAGAATATTTACTTGATGAAACACAAGTCTGAATTATTGAATGGTTCAAGTAATTTTAGAGTGAAGTAGAAGATCATTGTGACAAGAGGATAAAATGTCTATGATATGATCATAGAGATGAATATCTGAGTTACGAGTTTTGGCACACAACTAAGACATTGTGGAAATTGTTTCGCAATTAATACCGCCTGGAACACCATAGTGTGATGGTGTGTCCAAACATCATAGTTGCACCCTATTGGATATGGTGCGTACCATGATGTCTCTTATCGAATTACCACTATTGTCCATGGGTTAGGCATTAGAGACAACCACATTCACTTTAAATAGGGCACCACGTAATTCCGTTGAGATGACACCGTATGAATTATGGTTTAGAGAAACCTAAGTTGTCGTTTCTTAAAAGTTTGGGGCTGCGACGCTTATATGAAAAAGTTTCAGGTTGATAAGCTCGAACCCAAAGCGGATAAAATGCATCTTCATAGGAAACCCAAAACAGTTGGGTATACCTCCTAATTCAGATCCGAAAGCAATATGGATTGTTTCTTGAATCGGGTCCTTTCTCGAGGAAAAGTTTCTCTCGAAAGAATTGAGTGGGAGGATGGTGGAAACTTGATGAGGTTATTGAACCGTCTCTTCAACTAGTGTGTGGCAGGGCACAGGAAGTTGTTCCTGTGGCACCTACACCAATTGAAGTGGAAGCTTGTGATGTTGATCATGAAACTTCGGATCAAGTCACTACCAAACCTCGTGGGATGACAAGGATACGTACTACATCAGAGTGGTACGTAATCCTGTCTTGGAAGTCATGTTGCTAGACAACAATGAACCTACGAGCTATGGAGAAGCGATGGTGGGCCCGGATTCCGATAAATGGCTTGAGGCCATAAAATCCGAGAGAGGATCCATGTATGAGTACAGATGGATTTCAAAAGGAAGACGGACAATGATGGTAAATGTCACCATTAAGAAAGCTCGACTTGTCGTTAAGATGTTTTCCGACAAGTTCAAGGAGTTGACTACGATGAGATTTTCTCACTCGTAGCGATGCTAAGAGTCTGTTGGAATTATATTAGCGATTACTGCATTATTTATGAAATCTTGCAGATAGGATGTCAAAACATTGTTTCCTCGACGATTTTCTTGAGGAAAGGTTGTATGTGATACAACCGGAAGGTTTTGTCAATCCCGAAAGATGCTAATAAGTATGCAAAGCTCCAGCAATCCTTCTAAGGACTGGAGTGAGCATCTCAGAGTTGGAATGTATGCTTTGATGATGATCAAAGATTTTGGGTTTGTACAAAGTTTATGAGAAACTTGTATTTCCAAAGAAGTGAGTGGGAGCACTATAGAATTTCTGATGAGTATATGTTGTTGACATATTGATGATCAGAAATGATGTAGAATTTCTGGAAAGCATATAGGGTTATTTTGAAAGTGTTTTTCAATGGAAAGCCTGGATTAAGCTACTTGAACATTGAGCATCAAGATCTATAAGGATAGATCAAAATGCTTAATAGTACTTTCAAATGAGCACATACCTTGACATGATCTTGAAGGTGTTCAAGATGGACCAGTCAAAGAAGGAGTTCTTGCCTGAGTTGTAAGGTACGAAGTTAAGACTTAAAGCTCGACCACGGCAGAAAAGAGAGAAAGGACGAAGGTCGTCCCCTATGCTTTAGACGTAGGCTCTACAGTATGCTATGCTGTGTACCGCACCGAAAGTGTGCCTTGCCATGAGTCAGTCAAGGGGTACAAGAGTGATCCATGAATGGATCATAGGACAGCGGTCAAAGTTATCCTTAGTAACTAGTGGACTAAGGAATTTTCTCGATTATGGAGGTGGTAAAAGAGTTCGTCGTAAAGGTTACGTCGATGCAAGCTTAACACCTATCCAGATAGCTCTAAGTAGAGATACCGGATACATATAATGGAGCAACAATTTAGAATAGCTCCAAGTAGAACAGTTATTTGGAACAGCTCCAAATAGAGCATGGTAGCTGCATCTAGGAGATGACATAGAGATTTGTAAAGCACACACGAATCTGAAAGGTTCAGACCCGTTGACTAAAACCTCTCTCACAAGCAACATGATCAAACATAAAACTCATTGAGTGTTAATCACATAGTGATGTGAACTAGACTACTGACTCTAGTAAACTCTTGGGTACTAGTCACATGGCGATGTGACCTGTGAGTGTTAATCACATGGCGATGTGAACTAGATTATTGACTCTAGTGCAAGTGGGAGACTGTTGGAAATATGCCCTAGAGGCAATAATAAAAGTGTTATTATTATATTTCTCTGTTCATGATAATAGTCTTTTATTCATGCTATAACTGTATTATCCGGAAATCGTAATACACGTGTGAATACATAGACCACAATATGTCCCTAGTGAGCCTCTAGTTGACTAGCTCGTTGTGATCAACAGATAGTCATGGTTTCCTGGCTATGGACATTGGATGTCGTTGATAACGGGATCACATCATTAGGAGAATGATGTGATGGACAAGACCCAATCCTAAGCCTAGCACAAAGGTCGTGTAGTTCATTTGCTAGAGCTTTGCCAATGTCAAGTATCTCTTCCTTCGACCATGAGAGCGTGTAACTCCTGGATACCGTAGGAGTGCTTTGGGTGTATCAAACGTCACAACGTAACTGGGTGACTATAAAGGTGCACTACAGGTATCTTCGAAAGTATCTATTGTTTTATACGGATCGAGACTGGGATTTGTCACTCCGTGTAAACGGAGAGGTATCTCTGGGCCCACTCGGTAGGACATCATCATATGCGCAATGTGACCAAGGAGTTGATCACGGGATGATGTGTTACGGAACGAGTAAAGTGACTTGCCGGTAACGAGATTGAACAAGGTATTGGATACCGACGATCGAGTCTCGGGCAAGTAACATACCGATAGACAAAGGGAATTGAATACGGGATTGAATAAGTCCATGACATCGTGGTTCATCCGATGAGATCATCGTGGAACATGTGGGATCCATCATGGGTATCCAGATCCCGCTGTTGGTTATTGACCGGAGAACGTCTCGGTCATGTCTGCATGTCTCCCGAACCCGTAGAGTCTACACACTTAAGGTTCGATGTCGCTAGGGTTATAAAGGAAGCTTGTATGTGGTTACCGAATGTTGTTCGGAGTCTCGGATGAGATCCCGGACGTCACGAGGAGTTCCAGAATGGTCCGGAGGTAAAGATTTATATATGGGAAGTTCTGTTTTGGTCACCGGAAAAGTTTCGGGCGATATCGGTATTGTACCGGGACCACCGGGAGGGTCCCGGGGGTCCACCAAGTGGGGCCACCTGCCCCAGAAGGTTGCGTGGGCCAAGTGTGGGAGGGGACCAGCCCCTAGGAGGGCTGGTGCGCCCCCCACAAGGGGGCCAAGGCGCAAGGGAGAGTGGGAGGGGGCAAACCCTAGTCCAGATGGGCCTTAAGGCCCATATTGGTGCGCCTCCCTCTCCTCTCCCCTCTTGGCCGCCACCCCCTTTGCCATCTAGGGCTGGCCGCACCCCTTGGGGGTGGGAAACCCTAAAGGGGGCGCAGCCCCCCCCC
>NC_041384.1:100139184-100141097 GCF_002162155.2 Triticum dicoccoides
GAGGTAAAGATTTATATATGGGAAGTCCTGTTTTGGTCACCGGAAAAGTTTCGGGCGATATCGGTATTGTACCGGGACCACCGGGAGGGTCCCGGGGGTCCACCAAGTGGGGCCACCTGCCCCAGAAGGTTGCGTGGGCCAAGTGTGGGAGGGGACAAGCCCCTAGGAGGGCTGGTGCGCCCCCCACAAGGGGGCCAAGGCGCAAGGGAGAGTGGGAGGGGGCAAACCCTAGTCCAGATGGGCCTTAAGGCCCATATTGGTGCGCCTCCCTCTCCTCTCCCCCCTTGGCCGCCTCCCCTTTGCCATCTAGGGCTGGCCGCACCCCTTGGGGGTGGGAAACCCTAAAGGGGGCGCAGCCCCCCCTTCCTCCTATATATAGATGAGGTTTGGGGCTGCCATACACATGAGTTCTCTCCCTCTTGGTGCAGCCCTACCTCTCTCCCTACTCCTCCTCTCCCATAGTGCTTGGCGAAGCCCTGCGGGATTACCACGCTCCTCCACCACCACCACGCCGTTGTGCTGCTGTTGGATGGAGTCTTCCTCAACCTCTCCCTCTCTCCTTGCTGGATCAAGGCGTGGGAGACGTCACCGGGCTGTACGTGTGTTGAACGCGGAGGTGCCGTGCGTTCGGCACTTGATCATCGGTGATTTGAATCACGACGAGTACGACTCCTTCAACCCCGTTCACTTGAACGCTTCCGCTTAGCGATCTACAAGGGTATGTAGATGCACTCTCCTTCTACTCGTAGCTGGTTTCTCCATAGATAGATCTTGGTGACACGTAGGAAAATTTTGAATTTCTGCTACGTTCCCCAACAAACCGATGCACGGTGAAAGCACCCACCACCACGGGGACCAACATCTCGACTGCCGCGGTGAGCAGACTTGATGCGATCCTTGGCCGCCCACCCATGGTGATTGCGACCAGGCTCCAACGCAGAGCATCCTCTGCGGCGACCACCTCCTGCGAGCGGGGGATGATGCAGCGCTCCACAGCTGACCTAGCCGATGGCGAGTCGGGCCTCATCCGCCTACTTGACTGACCCACCTCGACCTCCCGCGCGTCCAGCGACGGCTCCGAGGGCACCCTGCCAGTGGAGGCCACTACAAGACCCAGGCAAGGACGGAAATATGTATTGATTTGATTAGGAAAGCGTGTCGATATGGTCAACGACTCCTACGTCTTAATGTTTTGCATCATTAAGTGAAATGAAAAATACCAAAGAGAACAACTCGTTGATGGAGGATATAAATCAAATGACATCTTTTTTATATTCGTACTTGTAGGATTTGAGATGCATACAATCTTATTTCTATGTTTTTTTATTTTTGCGAATTTTCTAACCTACGAACAAAGGAGGCCTAAAGAGATGTGATTTGCTCGAGCCACCGGAGTGCCCACGGTTTCTCAGCGCCATTTCCGTGGATGGTGCAGTCCTCACTACAGCTTTTAGCTCGTCCTTGTTCTACACGTGTCACTCCGACATTGGCTCGCCTGATCCACCCTCGCAAGAAACCTCTGCACCCGTCTCCCCTTCTCACCCGCTACCGGTCAGTACTCGCCAACCTTCTCCAGAGAGTCTGTGTGGACCAGGTCTTTGTCCGAGCAGCCGAGCGGTGGTGCGCACGGGGCCACACGTCACTAGGCAGCGCTAGCTCCGGTGCACCAACACCGGGCTCATTCAGCCAACCACGTCGTCGCCATCATCGCCAAGTTAAGGAGGCAAACCAAAGCGGTCGGCCGAAACTGGAAGCCCCCAAACCCCTCCCCACCACGGCGCAGGGTTCTCCGTCTCATCGCCGCCGCCTCCGGGAAGCTTCCACCCCACCGGGGCTGGGCCATGGCGGCGCCGTTTGTGTACCTCCGCCCCACCGTCAAGGATGACGGCACCGGTACGTACAGCCTCCTCTTC
>NC_041384.1:100141237-100178769 GCF_002162155.2 Triticum dicoccoides
GACAGCTATCACGTGCGCGCGTATGTAGGTGAGAAGGCCGCCCTGGTTCTCCTTGCTTCGATTCTAGTCTAGCGATGCTTGCTTGGTTACGTCATGCGTGTGCTGACTGCTGTGTTCGCGGGGTCGGAGGTTGTTCAGGCATGCTACATTGCTGCGTGTAACCGTCTACTCTACCGATTGCCTTCGGGTTCTGTTTGTTGTGATGCTCTGGTTGTCTTGATTTGGTCAGATTTTCGCTTGATTTGTTGGTACGTTTAAAACATGGGCATTGGGTAAGCACAGAGGGCCTTCTAGCTCGTAAAAAACCAAATAGATTTGCATGAGAAGCACCTAACCTGCCGCCGGTATGACCTTGTTTCTGACTGCATTTGGTTGCGTCTGTGAGTTATTTTGAGTAGTTACAGTGTGCGCTGCCTTGGTTCCGATACCTTTGTCAAAAGTTTTCTCATACTCAATCAAAAATACTTTTCCTAGTGACAGCCATGGCATGTTAATTTTAGGACCGATCATCACACCCGCATGATTAGATACCGTAGTTAAAACAAACTGGGCTGATCAGTCTCTTGATAATGTGAGAACTAAAGATGATGCGGTACAATTGTGCATTGCATCCTAATTTGCAGCATAGTGTGTCTTATCAAGTATTTTCACCGCATGACTCTGTCCAGCAATGTGATAGATCAGTCACTTTGACTTCCAGAGGCTCTTGTGCATTCAACACGTTTGCTTCTTTTCTTTTAGTTTTCTAACTTGTTAATTTGTCTATTCTCTTCTATAATCCGATCATGTTTACTTTTGTGAAAGGTATTATAAAGAGACTTACCAAAAGAAACGGCGACCTGTCGGCGCTTTTTTCTATCAACACGAATGGATGTAATGTGTTGCGTCTCGCGACATGCGCAGGCCATTTAGAGGTTTGCAGGTACCTAGTGGAGGAGCTTGGAGGAGATGTAAATGCTCCTGGGTTTGGGGATACAGCTCTAGGTCTTTCTCTATCCCTTTCTCCATTTTTCAATTTGGTGGCTACCATGTAAATATTTGCCAGTATGAGATGTACGATTGTGCTAACAATGTGCTTTTTGAAGGTGCGACTCCATTTATGGTGTCTGCTCAGTCTGGTGATGTTGCTACTGTCAAGTATTTTCTTGATCATGGTGGTGATCTTGTGAAAGCAGATGACAAAGGGCGCACAGTTCTCCACCATGCTGCGGGTATAGGTACTCCCCCTGTCACACACCCTCACACTTAATTTCTGCAATCTAGTCATTGTACTGGTAATTATTTACTCTACTCCAGTCATTTGTTCAATGCTTGTGCCCAAACGACTTATGGAATCATCTCGTTCACCACAGGATGCTGCAAGGTTATAGAGTTCCTCCTGTCAAAAGGAGTGCCTGTTGACATAGACTGTGGCCGTGGAACACCACTCTTTTGGGCTGCCAGTAATTTGTTCAATGCTTGTGCCCAAATGACTTATGTGGCTAGGCTGGGGATTCCGTCTTTTCATGTTAGGATTAGGTGAGTGGTCTGGGTAGTGGCCCAGCTAGCACCCCTTCATCATATGGATAGGAGTAGCGGCATATGTTGCCTAGATGGTGAATTCAGGCTTATTGTTGTAACACTTTGTAAGGTCCTCGAGAATAATCAATAAAGTGGCCGTATGCATCTTCCAGATGCAGAGGCCGGGGGTCATCCTCCTTTTCTAAAAAACCATGCGAATGTATATGGCCTCTGCTATTATTTCTCTTGATTCACAGTTAATTTCGATGGGAAGTTTTAAGTTTGTGCATAGTTATATGTCGTGGACAAATATGTTTTATCCTGGGTCTGCTTTGGTTGCTCGGATTGATACATACTTAGATGCCGCAGTACATAATCATTTTATTAGGGACACTCAATGGAGATTTTGAAGTGTGATTCATTTAATGGAGCAACCCATTCCAAACCTCAAACTAATCAAGCATGCTAGATCAGAATTACGATTGGACCCACTTACCATCTGATTCCTTGAACCACCACACACACCAGTTGATTATATGATGACATGTTTTTTAATAGTCATATCTTTGTTCATCTCAAACGTAACTACTGAATTTATCATAACACATGTGCTTCTTATCTTAATAAAACAATGCCCTCCTTTTAGCCTAACATCATCATCAATGGTACTACCAGTCCCTTTATGAGTGCTCTTGCTTACCGTTCATTGAAGTGCATGAAGCTACTCATTAAGGTGAGTATTCTCTGGATTATTTTTCCATGCGATGTTGTGATTTGCTTAGTTTACGAGCTCTGCATGCTTATATACATGTACATGGAGATATCACCATGGACATAATTTTGCACAATTCTTTTCACAGGCTGGTGCTGATGTCAATTGCAATGGTTCCATGTTGACTCCATTGTTGCTTGCTACGATGCATGGAGGTTATACCAACTTCATTAAGCTCCTATTAAAGGCTGGAGCAGATCCTAATATTCCTGATGATGTATGTGTTTTATATATTTTGTTGATATTTGCTGACCTGGTATGCAGAATTTCACTGTTAAGCTTATAGTGGTACTATTATTCAGCTCTTCTGATAATGTTAAGCACCCATTTAGCGATGGGTTTAGGTTGCTTGGTGTCATTGACTATGCTTATGGGAGTTGCGATTGTGTGTATTAACATTATCTTCACATTTCATTCTGGCAGTCTTTATCATAAAAAAAAGACCTATGGGGGGCTCATCCTGAGATATTAATCTGCACCACGGAAATCAAACTCTGGTGGGCTGGGTCACTCACGGCACATCCACCACTGGGGTGCAGCCCAATTTTGAATGGTTATATCAACAGTCAACAGATGTATCATTTTCTGTTGATCACTCCTATGAAGGAACATGCCTATACTCGTTGTTCTTAAAAGGTTTATGTGTCCAACATTTTATCATTATTTTTCCATTTTGGAAGATCATATTGGTGCTTAACTTAACAGTTGATGAGATACTGAGATCTCATATCTTATTACAAACCATTCTGGGCAGCAGCATTTCTCAAATGTTCCCATGCAATAAACAGTAGAATAAATTGAATTTTCCTAGCTAACTTGTTGTTGTTCTTCGTCCTGTTGGCGTTCTGTTTTCAGCCTTTTACTCTAGGCTACTTATATGAATGCTACCATCAGTTAACGGACCGACTAAAAAGAATTCATGTGTGCAGTTACTTCTCGTTTTTTATCTATATATTTCATGAGGACGAGTGTGATTCCACTAAACTGTTTTGGTGTCTCAGTCTCAACTTCTATGAAATACTCTTGGAAACCTTGTGTACTGAGTAAATCCTTGTTGAAACATTTGATCAAAACATTATGCAGATCCTGGTTCTTTCCCATGATGTTATAAATTTTTTTACGCTAGTTGTACATTACACAATGTTCATGTTCTTTTGCTATATTCTAAGCAGTTGACAAGAGTTGATGAGATAATGAGAAGCAGTATGTACTATTCTGGGTATCAGTATTTCTCCAATGTACTCGTGCAATAAAAACTGAAATAAATAGCTTAATTGATATGATTCTTCATCCCAATTCGTGGTATTCTCCTAGTTAAAACATTTGATAATTTTATTGATCCTGGTTCTTTCTGACAATATTTAATTTTCTTCATCGATTGTATGTTACGTAATGATCAAGTTCTTTTGTTATAATCTCTATGGTTTTCTTCTTCCTTTTGTTTGAACAAAATGATAAGTTCTTTTTCCTTTTGTTTCTAGTTGGGTAGGTTTCCAGTAGAGCTTGCTGCAATACGCGATTGCAAGGAAGAGGTTGAAATGTTATTTCCTGTGACTTCTCCAATTCCAAATGTCCCAAACTGGAGTATTGAAGGAGTAATTTCTCATGCGAAAATTGAAGAAAAGAAGCCAATTGTATGTTATTTTCTGTTCTTATTATGATGCTTGCTTACTGAATATTAATTGAAAGCTAAGCCTTCATATATTTTGTGCATTCGGTGCTATTGTAAGCTGTGATTACTTTATGCATTGCACCACTAGCGAAAATTATTGCTGATTATCTGAGAACAAAGTACCAACTTTACTTTACAAGGGTAATATGATTATGTAGTCACAACAGGGCTGCCCACCAATAGACATGATAAACCCATATTTGGTAACAAAACATAATATGAAGAAACCGTGGAACATAATGTGTAGAAACTCCTAACAAAATCCGGTTTTCGTGATGGATAATTAGTGCATATCATTGAGGAAAAAAGTCCTTTTGATTCCAACATTGAAAAGTATGAACACCTTACACTTGATAAGATTGACTCCTAAGATAAGGCAATTGATGTGCGGATATTTACATGTAGATTGTACTCTAGTCATATTTCTATTAACTGACTTGAACTTATCTTTGAGTCAGGTATTGAGCAAATCATGTAATGTTGTGTATAGTTAGATGCTCGCAGGAACAATAATTCTCGAAACATGGCTCATAATCATGGATGTCATGCCACGGTTGTGAAGTACACCATCATCAAGTAGAGGGTGTGCTATTCATTAGTATCCAGTAATAATGTCACAAGAGTACTATATTTTAATTAAGTGGCATACTATGTAATGTGTTCTCCTTGGTTGTTTCGTGAACGAAGAAACACTTGATATTTACCGATGTTCCCATGTTTCCTATGGAACGCTTGCCATCTAGTTAAACTGAAATTGTTAACTTTAGCGAGAGCATTCAATGGTAAGTTACATGCCACCTAGATACCAAATTATGAAGAATGTTGAACACGAAGTTCTTGGGTGTCTTTTGTGGTAAGAAGTGGGAAAAAATTCATAGTAAATGATTATTCCAAAATAGAAATATTCAATTCATGTTTCATTTATTTGTTATCTAGGATCAACGGCACCTTCAAAGAAGAAAAGGTTTGATCAAGTCAAAGGCTGATACGGCATTCAAGCAGAAGGAGTATAAGATAGCAACAAAGATTTATGATTTGGTACACCTCTTGCATTATATCTATGATACTGGGAACTGGTTGAAGATATATAACTCTTTTTGTAATGTAAAACATGAAGGTTTGGTTGGCAAAAATAATTAATATTCCCTCTAATTCACAAAAAAAATGACGTTTTGGACCTTGACATGGTCTTGGGAATATATTTTTGACCACCAATTTATTTTCTGACAGTACTTCTCTACACAAATCTATGCGTATGATTTTCAACCCAATTTGAACGTTTTAAATGGTATTGTTGGTCTAAGTTTGACTTGGGACGTCTCTTTTTTGTGTACTGGAAGGAGTAATGATTAGTGCGACTAGGATACAATGATCCATGGAAACCATCTATTTGACTATAGATCAAACTAAAGTTATGATTAGATCTGACCAAGGGTCATCCAAAATGTATATGATCTGAAGCCAGTATACATTAAGAATGTGCTAGCATTCATGCATTACTATTTGGGGCAGAATGAATGAAGATTCCATCATCAAACTTGGTTGTTGTCTTACATCCCCAGAACCCATAAGAAGTTCATGACAGTGCATCAAATTATCTAGCTTTATCCAGATTGATCGTACAACAAGCCAATCTGTGTAGCAATAGAATGTGCTCCATATTCTGCAGTATTACTGTCTTACTGAGTAGTAATGTAGATAGTTTCCTACCTGTTAGCATGTGTGAACCATTAAAATAGAACTTTTGTATGTCACCACTCTACCTGGTATCCTGCGTGAGTCCCATGAATGAGCATTAATTAAAATAAGGCCTCCTTTGGTTCACGGGGTAGGGAAATCATAGGAATAGAAAAGTCATAGAAAATGGGATGACATGCATCTCAAATCCTATGAGTAGGAATAGGAAAGAAGATGTCCTTTGATTCACTTCATAGGATTTTTTCCATTGAGTCTAGGCTAATGTTTAGGCCTCCTTTGATTTAGAGGAATTTTAGAGGAATTTTAGAGGATAGGATTCTTATAGGATTTTTTTCCTTTAGAGCCCTTTATCCCGGGCAGCTTGCTCTTCTTTGGCACTATGCTGAGCCAAAATGACAGGATGGCCAGGAGAGCTATGGCCCATTCCAGTAATAATAACATCATCACTTTGGCCTTCAGGACTTTTGGTTGATGATACTGGAATTTCAGTGTCTTTCACCGGACTAGCTCGGTTTGGTTCTGCCGGTTCAGTATCAGGTGCGGCAGGCTCAACATCTGTTGGTTCATCGGTATGTTGGCCTTCAAGGGGTGGATCATCAAAAGTAGCTTCGGGATGAGGGCCTTTCGGTTCACCAGTCTGTTCCGGTTCACCTCTTGGTTCTTCTTCTTCGGCGACAGGGTCTTCTGGCGGATTGGTGACCCGAGCTTTCTTACTGGGTCTGGCTTTGGCCCTGCAAACAGAATAAAAGAGCATTAACATCCTATTCAAAGGATTTATGGCCCATTGAAAGGAAAGGTTTTTACAACTCACCTGGCCACAGTTTTCAAAGGGAGGAGTTGAGTTGTTGTCGATTCACCAGAAGATGAAGGAGGTGTCACCTGATAATTTGAATTGGACGGATTAAGAGGCTGTCTGAAATAACCTGCCTTGGGGTAAGAATGGTCAGAAGTAGGAGAGACCTCAGACCAGCGCTTCCGAACCGGAGTATCAGGTAAACCGGCTGAAGTGACCTGTTGGCCACTATGTCGGGTTGTCCGGCGAGCTTCATGCTGCTGAGTCTTCAAAATAAATGTTGGATCCAAGTGAGCAAGAGGATGAGAAAAGCTTACTTTCTGGACTGCTTGGCGAGTTTTTTGCATTGGCATAGAGTCTGAACCGGAGGAAAGGGTAATTACCTCTACGTCATCAGCTTGACTAGCTTCTGCATCCTCCTGAGGAAGATCATTGTTAATGAGATGCATGAAAAAGAGCCAAGTGAGTCAAGTTCTACCTCAACTTCTGGATCATCAGTATCGTCATCAAGCTCCATATTAATCCGGTCAGCCATTTTCCATTTTGACGTCCGTTTTACAGCTTTGGTCTTTGGGCGGGATGGCTTGACCGCTTTGTCTCCAATCGGCTTTGCCGCTTTCTCTACGGTTTTCTGTTTCCAGAAGGGGTCATCACCCTACATATACAGAAGAAGGGTTACAGGTTGCATAAGTTAAAGGTATTAGAGATGAAGAGGGAGTATAGTGCTTACAGCAGGCGGTTTGTTCTTGGCATAGAAGGGACTCAGACCGGTTTGACTACAGATCAGTTCCGACTCATTCAGAATCTTCTTTACACCTTCAATAACTTCTTCCTCAGATAATTGGATGTTGCAATGGCGTTGAGGGTCGTCAACCTCACTGGTATATTCACACATTAAACCAGGACGTCGGCTTAGTGGCAAGATACTCCAGGATATCCAAGCACAAAGTCCACGCCTGTTAAACCGTTTGCCATAAAGGCCCGGAGTTTGGTGAGTTGAGGAGCATATTTCGCCCTTTCTGAAGAGCTCAGGCATTGTGGCATTGGGTGAGTATTGGATAGTCTGTGATCACAAAAGCCGGGGAGGGGATTTTCATCCTCAGGCGAAGTGTCTCTGCAATAAAACCATGTTTGGTTCCATTCCTTTGGGTGGCTATGATGTTTGGCATGAGGAAATTCAACTTCTTTCCGCTTTTGAATCGAGACACCACCAAGTTCTGTGTTCAGGCCATTTACAAACTCTGTGCGCCAGTTTAAGTTAAAGAAATCCCGGAACAGTTCCGCAGTTGGTTCTTCTTGTAAATATACTTCACAGAAGACCTGGAAGTTGCATAAGTTGGAAACCGAGTTGGGACCAATATCTTGTGGATGAAGTTGGAAGCTGGCAAGCACATCTCGATAAAACTTTGACCCTGGCGGTTTGAAGCCACGGCCTATATGGTCAACAAAGACCACCACCTCGCCCTGCCTTGGGGTTGGAGGATTTTCTGTTCCTGGAACTTGCCATTTGATCTCAGTTTTCTTAGGCAGGGAGCCAATGCTAACCATCTCATTCAACTGAGTCTCGTGACCCGGGAACGAGCCCAGTTGCAGGCAGTGAATTGTTTGGCCATTGCGAAGCAAACAAGCTGAAAATGAAAGGCCGATTTATAAATTATGCATGATTATATGCAAGAGACAAGGGAGTAAGAAACATACTGATATGTGAAATGGTATGAACCGGAGACTAATGCAATAAGAGAAAAAGGTAATACTAGCACAGGATTACTTAGACACTGTTAGACCGAAGCATAATTATGAAGGTAAAATGCTCCTCTGGTTTATCAGAGGGCTAATGGCATAGACTGCTTAGACAAGGTTAAACTGCCTATATTGGTGCAAGGAGAAACAGATCTCGCAGGTACATAGAAACAGATCTCATAGTGACATATAAAATTTTCGGATCTAAGATAAGACAGAAAAGCAAAAATAATTGGATCTAGAAGGGGTGCATAACCGAAGCAATTTATGAAGGACTAGATCAGTTCTTTGCGCATAAGGGTTTGTGATGACAATGGTAGGTTAGCTACGGCAAGGGATACGTCAAGCACGAAGTGTCCATCTATAGACTAAAGGCAGAACATGGAAGAACATCACTGAAGCACTAATGAACTTCACAAGAACTGCGAAGAATGTCGAAACCTTAGAACAGATCTGTGGCGAAAAAAGCAGAGAACTTACCGGAGCTGGTGAGGAAGCGGAAAGGCGCCGAAGTATTCTGGTGTGTTCAGGGTGATGCAGCGGCCAGGGTCGGAGCAGAGGCGACGGTCGACGGCGGCGGCGGAGCTCAAGAGGCTGAGTAGTGCAAGGAAGACGACGCGAGGAGGCACGAGGGGGAAAAGGTGAAAATGACCCCTCGGTCCTATTTATAAAGGCAAGGGATAAGTGTCAGGCGCGAAAATCGAGGGGCCAGAAATTTGGAAGTGAGGCGAAGCTGTCGCCTCGATTGTCGAAGACCCATTAATGAAGATGTGTCATACACAGTTTTTAAACAGATGACTTCACGACGGTTTACCACGATCCGAGAAGATGATGTCACGGCGGTTTACTAAATTATGAGAAGATGTTGAAGACGAAGTTTTTACTAAGGATTGACATGAACCTGTTCAAATCAATCTGGGGCCTAATGTTGGGGATATTACTACTGGGCGTAAACCGGCCAGGAAAGGCCGAGTTAACTTCATCCGTAGTTGATTATGCTTGAAGCCCATGTAGACAGAAGAGGAAAGGTCCAGGGCCCAGAACCGGTTTAAGGCCCGTAGCCGTGAACCGGCATTTGTATGAAACTTGTATTGTAAGATAGAAAGAGCGGAGACCGAACCGGACACGTTTATGAGCCGGTCTCGGGACTCTGTAAACCGACGGGCGCCGCCCATGTATATAAGGGGACGACCCGGCAGCGTTTCAGTACGACAGACAACAACTCGAGAGCCAGACAAAGCGGATTCACTCCCTGGCCTTTGAAACCCTAGCAATACCAATCACAACTACACGTAGGCTTTTACCTTCCTCGAAGGGTCCAAACTAGTATAAAATTCCCTGTGTCCCCTTGTCCGGTTTAACCCCTTAAAGCTAACCCGTAGCGATGGCTCCACGACTAAGTCCTTTCACAAGGATATCTGCCATGACAAACCCACGACAGATGGCCTCTACATCAACTCCATGGCCCCTCCGGTGATGTGTGAGTAGTTTATCTCAGAGCTTCGGGTCCATAGTTATTAGCTAGATGGCTTCTTCTCTCTCTTCGGATCTCAATACACAGTTCACCTCGATTCTCTTGGAGATCTATTCGATGTAATCTTCTTTTGTGGTGTGTTTGTTGAGATCCGATGAATTGTGGGTTTACGATCAAGATTATCTACGAACAATATTTGAATCTTCTCTGAATTCTTTTATGTATGATTGGTTATCTTTGCAAGTCTCTTCGAATTATCAGTTTGGTTTGGCCTACTAGATTGATCTTTCTTGCAACAGGAGAAGTTCTTAGCTTGGGTTCAATCTTACGGTGCTCGATCCCAGTGACAGTAGGGGAAACGACACGTATTGTATTGTTGCCATCGAGGATAAAAAGATGGGGTTTATATCATATTGCATGAGTTTATCCCTCTACATCATGTCATCTTGCTTAAGGCGTTACTCTTTTATTTTGAACTTAATACTCTAGATGCATGCTGGATAGTGGTCGATGTGTGGAGTAATAGTAGTAGATGCAGGCAGGAGTCGGTCTACTTGTCATGGACGTGATGCCTATATACACGATCATACCTAGATATTCTCATAACTATGCTCAACTCTATCAATTGCACGACAATAATTTGTTCACCCACCGTAATACTTATGCTATCTTGAGAGAAGCCACTAGTGAAACCTATAGCCCTCGGGTCTATTTTCCATCATACAAGTTTCCAATCTATTTTATTTTGCAATCTTTACTTTCAATTTATATCATAAAAATAGCAAATATATTTATCTTATTATCATTATCTCTATCAGATCTCACTCTTGCAAGTGACCGTGAAGGGATTGACAACCCCTTTATCACGTTGGTTGCAAGGTTCTTATTTGTTTGTGTAGGTACGAGGTGACTCGCGCGTGGTCTCCTACTGGATTGATACCTTGGTTCTCAAAAACTAATGGAAATACTTACACTGCTTTAATGCATCACCCTTTCCTCTTCAAGGAAAAACCAATGCATGCTCAAGAGGTAGCAGCATGCTGTTGATACGTCCATTCTGCATCATGCTTTTATATCGATATTTATTGCATTATGGGATGTTATTACACATTATGTCACAATACTTATGCATATTCTCTCTTATTTTACAAGGTTTACATAAAGAGGGAGAATGCCGGCAGCTGGGATTCTGGGCTGGAAAAGGAGCAAATATTAGAGACCTATTCTGTGCAACTCCAAAAGTCATGAAACTTCACGGAAGACATTTTTAGAATATATAAAAATTACTCAGCGGAAGAAGTTTACCAGGGGGGCCACACCCTGCCCACGAGGGTGGGGGCGCGCCCCCTACCTCGTGGGCCCCCTGGTGGCCCTCCGGTGGCTATCTTCTGCTATATGAAGTCTTTCGATGAGAAAAAATCATAAGCCATCTTCTCGGACGAAACTCCGCCGCCACGAGGCGGAACCTTGGCGGAACCAATCTAGGGCTCTGGCGGAGTTGTTCTACCGGAGAAACTTCCCTCCCGGAGGGGGAAATCATCGCCACCGTAATTACCAACGCTCCTCTCATCGGGAGAGGGCAATCTCCATCAACATCTTCATCAGCACCATCTCCTCTCAAAACCCTAGTTCATCTCTTGTATCCAATTCTTGTCTCCAAGTCCGGGATTGGTGCTAGTAGGTTGCTAGTAGTGTTAATTACTCCTTGTAGTTGATGCTAGTTGGTTTAATTGGTGGAAGATCATATGTTCATATCCTATATGCATATTAATACCCCTCTGATTATGAACATGTTTATGCTTTGTGAGTAGTTACTTTTGTTCCTGAGGACATGGGAGAAGTCTTCCTATTAGTAGTCATGTGAATTCGGTATTCGTTCGATATTTTGATGAGATGTATGTTGTCTCCCCTCTAGTGGTGTTATGTGAACATCGACTACATGACACTTCACCATTGTTTGGGCCTAGAGGAAGGCACTGGGAAGTAATAAGTAGATGATGGGTTGCTAGAGTGACAGAAGCTTAAACCCTAGTTTATGCGTTGCTTCGTAAGGGGCTGATTTGGATCTATATGTTTTATGCTATGGTTAGGTTTACCTTAATACTTTTGTTGTAGCTGCAGATTCTTGCAATAGAGGTTAATCATAAGTGGGATGCTTGTCCAAGTAAGGGCAGTACCCAAGCACCGGTCCACCCACATACCAAATTATCAAAGTACCGAACGCGAATCATACGAGCGTGATAAAAACTAGCTTGGCGATATTCCCATGTGTCCTCGGGAGCGCTTTTCTCTATATAAGAGTTTGTCCAGGCTTGTCCTTTGCTACAAAAAGGATTGGGCCACCTTGCTGCACTTTATTTACTTTTGTTACTTGTTGCTCGTTACAAATTATCCTATCACAAAACTATCTGTTACCACTTATTTCCGTACTTGGGGAGAATACCTTGCTGGAACCGCTTATCATTTCCTTCTGCTCCTCGTTGGGTTCGACACTCTTACTTATCTAAAGGACTACGATAGATCCCCTATACTTGTGGGTCATCAGCTGTCGGGTGTGGTAGGTGTCGGCGCACAAGCCTGTCGGCCGTCCAGCACCTCTCGCTTGCTGCCAGCCATGTGAAGAACTTGCAGGTCGTCGGAGCCCTTGACCGCCAAATTTGTGAAGCTCCATTAGCCTCTACTCTCCCAGCAAAGAACGCTGGGTAAGCCGATCTTGCCAAGTAGCATCCATTATTCTCCCAAGCCCAAACCAGTTTATCTTCAACCTCGTCCAACGGCTGAATGTGCTGAGTTCTGTCCACGAGCTGCAAAAATTCGCTCAGCTCCTGAGGACCCATGTTTGGAGACACATCATGCCACCATCCGTCAACTACGGCATGCCTCACCGTTCGTTTCTGTGTCCTTCTCTTAACAACCGCGAATAGTTTTGGCATTAGATCTTGGATTCGTCCGTCCTCTAGCCACCAATCCGTCTAGAACACTGCCACCTCACCATTTCCTAGATTACACTTGGTCTCCGCCTTGTATATGCTTAGGGATTATGGAGATACTTGCAAGTTAAACTCACTCCATGGCCGATCATGCTCAGTTCTCATCAGCCAAGGCCATCACGCTCTAAGCGCCGTGTTGAGGAGGCGCAAGTTCGGTATGCCGAGACCACCATACTCCTTCGATGTGCAGACTTGGTCTCATCCGACCATGCAATGGCCACCGTGCATCTCGCGGCGCCCCTTCCACAAAAACCCATGGCATATCTTGTTCGCCACTTCAATTGTTTTGACCGGTAGATCAAGCGCCGCCATCGCGTGAATGGGCATGGAGGCCAGCGTGGTCTTCAGCAGCTCCAACCGTCCAGCCCTTAATAGGAGTCTTGCTTGCCACGCAGGAAGTCGATTAGCCATTCTGTCCAGTAGATACCGCAATTGTGATGTCGATATTTTGTGCAAACCCAGTGGTAGTCCCAGGTAGCGGCATGGCCACCCAGCAACTTGGCATCCCAGCTCATCTGCAATCTGCTGCACTTGTTCATCTGAACAACGAATAGGGTGCGCGGAGCACTTGACCATGTTCATGCCAAGCCCCGACGCCATGCTGAAATCTTCCAGTAGCGCAGCACATGCCCTATGGCTCTGGAGGTCTGGTCTGATAAAGGTGAAAACATCATCCGCATAAATTGAGGTCATGTGTCGTAATCCCGCATGCGTAAGAGGTGCAATCATGCCATAAATTGCCGCGCACTGGAACAAGTGGTGCAGACCTTCCATGACCATAACAAACAGCAGGGGAGACATAGGATCTCCCTGCCGCAGACCTTGCCGATTGTAAATAATTTTCCCAGGGATTCCGTTGAGTAGAACTCTGGTTGAGGAGGAGGCAAGGAGGTCATCCACCCATGCGATCCATTTTGGGCCAAATCCAAATTGTTGCATTACTTCCATTAGGAACGCCCAATCCACGGTATCAAATGATTTGGTAATGTCTAGTTTGAGCATGACAGAAGGTGTCAAGGAGGCATGCAACCTTTTTGCTATACACTACACCATCATGTAGTTGTCATGTAGGCATCTTCCTCTTATGAACGCATGCACTCTGGTGAGCGCCAACCAATCACGGCATCTCGCTAGTGACCCGTGCCGTGAGCACCTTGGCAGCAAGCTTGGGGAATCTATTTATCAAGCTGATAGGTCTATAGTCTTGCACTTCAAGTGCAGCAGCTGATTTTGGCAACAGAGTGATGAATGCCTGATTGATAGAAGTCATCCCATGAAAATCAAGTTTCGAAAGGACTGGAAAGCCCACAAGACGTCATCTTTGATGATTGGCCAGCATATGATGTAAAAACGCGCCAAGAACCCATATGGACCCGGCGCTTTGTCAAGATCTTGCGCGTGAACTACGTCCCAGATTTCTGCCTCTGTGAACTCTCCCTCTAGATGTGTCATGTCATGTGATGCCATTCCCACCTCACTAAGGTCTAGTGAGTATGCCCGGTCCGGTGCTGCCCCAAGCAAGTTTGCGAAGAAGGAGTCCACAGCCTCTGCCATAACCTCATGATCTGATGTCATCACATCATCCACATTTAGCTTTGAAAAATTGTTTTTCCATGTCCTGTAGCTTGCATGTGCATGAAAGAACTCCGTGCACGCGTCACCATCCTTCAGCCAATTCAAACGGGAGCGCTACCTCGCAATTGTGCGCTCCAGCGATGCCATCCCCAGAAGTTTGCGTTTCATCAGCTGCCTTAAGTCCATCTCGGCTGGGGTCAGGGATCGCACCTCCATTGTGACATCAAGCCGCAATATGACCTCGTTAGCAATGTGCATTTGTTGCTTGATGCTTCCCGCATACTTGTCGCTCCAACTCATCGGCTTATTCGCGGTGGCCTTAAGTTTCATTGCTAGCCTTTTGAATGGATTCACCATGCTTGGTTGGCTATCCCAAGCTTGCCGCACCACCTCTTGAAAGCCATCAATCTTCGTCCAGAATTTTTGAAAGTGGAACCGTTTGTCGCGCCGCGGGTCAGGCTTGAGAATAAGATGCAAAGGACAGTGATCAGACGTGCTCGTACTCAAGGCTATTAGAAAATATTGCGGACCACAATGGCTCCCAATCCACCAAGACCAAGAGCCTGTCCAGCATCTCGAGGGTGGCCTCCTTCCGCTTATTGGACCAAGTGTAACGACGACCATTAAGGTAGAGCTCCTTTAGGTCCAAGTCGTAGATGCACCGCCGAAACCGGCCCATCATTCGACGATTTATTCTATTGTTGCTCTTATCTGCCGGGTCAGCAATTAGATTGAAGTCCCCGGCTAGCACCCAAGGATCTACATGTAAATCCCAAATCTCTCTTATTTGATGCAGAAGGGCCACCTTCTCACTGTCGCTTTGGGGCCCATAAACCCCAGTGAACCACGATCCAGTGGAATCACTTATTTGCAGCCATGCTGTGACAGCATATGTGGAGATATGCGGGTTAGACATCATGACACTAGAGGATTTGCATGCCAGCAGCACGCCCCCACTTGTACCAATCGCAGAGACGTAGTAAAACACGTCGAACTCCACCCCAAGACACTGCTGCACTAGCATCAAGGTCATGTCCTACACTTTGGTTTCTTGCAAGCATACCACACTAGCACTCGAGCTCGAAATCACAGATTTTATTGCATTACGCTTTGTCGGGCTATTGACGCCACAAACATTCCATACCACCACTGCTTGATTTGGGTCAGCCATTAGCAAAGACCTACAACCAAGCAATCGCGGCCGCAACACTAAAGTGCTGCAGCATCCAACCCACGCCCTAGAGGCAGCACCTCAGCTTGCCACCCAAACAGCCCCACAATGGCTGCAATGTGGCTTTGCTGGAGAGGTCTTGAGAAAAGGTCTAGGTAAGCCCGCATCGCTTCATCTCCTATCACCTCACCTTCCCTGGCGATGCCCAGTTGAACCATAAGCGTGCGCAGCTACGTCTTGACTGACGAGCCATTCGCCAAGCGGCCGCCGAGCCTAGTACTGCGTCGTACAGTAGTTGGGGGCGTTATGCGCCTGCTCTTGTTTCTTGCCACAATCGGTCTTGGGAGAAGTGGCGATATCTTCTTTTGACACATCGACGGGAACTGGGCAATGGTGGCATCCAGGGAGGTACCCACTAAGGCGGTCTCCCTGCTGCATGCAGATGTGGCCCGTGAGCAAGACAAGCTCACCAGAAATGTGTCCAGGTCACCCTGCAGTCGAAGTCCCATGCTGGCCACACTCATTTACGATCACGTGCTACTCCATCCTTGGGACGAGCCACATGATTGATTCAAATTTCGAATCATCTCAGTCGCAGCTGGGGAGAGCAAAAGATGATCCCCTGCGCCGCTAGCATATGTCACCCTATCACCTGGCATGCGCGATCCACATCCTACACTGTATAGGGCAGGTGTCGAGTAGCCGGTGGCCGAGCCCCCCTCTGGAAGCCTCGGAACCGCGCCGCTCACCCCTCCTCTGGTCAAAAGTGGTGTGGACACCACAGCCAACTCTATCCTCCTTTGTATGTCAGTCATCTGCTGGCCAAGCGTAGTGGTGGGGTCCTCCCTTTGGGCGCCTGCCACATGCAATCTGGTGATGGGCAGCACTAGCATCTCGCCACCCTCGCCGTCCTCGTCGTTGTTCTAAACGGCGCACTCACCACGAGCCACTGGAGTCCAGGGCACTCGCCGCCATGTTCTCGGTGGACACCAAATGTACAGTGACACGGTATTCCAGCATGCTCTTCTCCAGCGGCACCGGTGCGTTTGCCGGCAATACCAAGCCCTCCACAAGCTCAACCTCCATAGCCTCCTCAGGCTCCACCACCAGGATGATCTTCTCCTTGGGTAGAAGCGACGGATCATCAGTCCAAGCGCACGCCTCGAAGCTCCGAAGATCCGCCATGTTCGCAGTCATCGTGCCCAGCCTCTCCACCCATGCCGCTGAGCCGAGGATGATCTATGCCGTAGCACGGTTCTAGACATGCGGAGGGATTCCTTCCATTTCCACACGGACTCGATAATTGAACGGCCTCCGGGTAGCTTGGAGCTCCCTATTCCAGGGGGGAGAACCTCAGGGAAAAGTCACGGCCGTGAACCTCGCCAGCGCTCATGACCACATCTCGTGCCGCCCTGGAGTCGAAGACAAGCAGAAAGTCTGCCTGCCAGAACCGATGCACAGTGAAGGCACCCACCACCTCAGGGACCGACGTCTCAACTGCCGCGGTGAGCAGACTTGATGCGATCCTTGGCCGCCCACCCATGGTGACTGCGACCAGGCTCCAAAGCAGAGCATCCTCTGCGGCAACCACCTCCTGTGAGCGGGGGATGATGCAGCGCTCCACAGCTGACCTACCGGCGGCGAGCCGGGCCTCGTCCGCCTACTTGACTGAGCCACCTCGACCTCCCGCGCGGCCGGCGATGGCTCCGAGGGCACCCTGCCAGTGGAGGCCATTGCAGGGCCTAGGCGAGGACGGAAGTATATATTGATTTGATTAGGAAAGCTTGTCGATATTGGAGGTGTCGATATTGGCGACGACTCCCACGTCTTAATGTTTTGCATCATTAAGTGAAATGAAAAATACCAAAGAGAACAACTCACTGATGGAGGATATAAATCAAATGACATCTTTTTCCATATTCGTACTCATAGTATTTAAGATGCATAATATCATCTTATTTCCTATTTTTTTCTTATTTCTGTGATTTTTCTAACCTACGAGCGAAGGAGGCCTAAAAAGATGTGATTTGCTTGAGCCACCCGATAACGCAGCGCCCATGGTTTCTCAGCGCCATTTACGTGGAAGGTGCAGTCCTCACTGCAGCTTTTCGCTCGTCCTTGTTCTACACGTGTCACCCGCTCACCTCATCTACCCTCGCAAGAAACCTCAGCACCCGTCTCGCCTTCTCACCCGCTACCGGCTACTCGCCAACCTTCTCCCGAGAACAAGCAGTCTGTGTGGACCAGGTCTTTGCCCGAGCAACTGAGCGGTGGTGCGCGCGGGGCCAAGTCACTGGATGGCGCTGGTTCCGGTGCACCGACACCGGGCTCATTCAGCCCACCACGCCGTCTCCATCATCGCCAAGTTAACGAGGCAAACCGAAGCGGCAGGCCGAAACTAGGAGCCCCCAAACCTGAAACCCCTCCCCACCGCGGCGCAGGAGTATCAATGAAAGGCTTCAGCGGATCATGGATTTGAATTGAGCAGATTTGGATTAGGGATGGAGATGGTTGACGGAGATGGAACAGCAGCGGAAGAGGATGAACAGCAGCAGATGGCCAGGAAGATGAGCCAGGGAGGTACGTAGATCAGAGCAGAGACTAGAAGAACCAAAAGAAACAGGGGAGGAGGGCGGAGAAGAGAGGAAGAACGGGGTCGGTGTCGCGCCGCCAAGTGCGATGTGGGAGCACGATCCAACAAGCAGAAGCAGTATGAGAGAAAGGGAAGAAGAAAACAAGGGACAGGGGGAGGAGATCGCCGGAAGAAGGGAGAGGGAGAGGACGGCATCACGCCAATCATCGGACCTGAAGTCATCGCCGGAAGTCGCCACCGCTTTCGCATCGGGCGGGCCTTCCTCGTTCTGTTCTGTCCTAGTTGAGGAAAACTATCCTATTGCCACCCTCGTTCGGTCATGAGTCCGGGTCCGTCTCTCGCTCGAAGGGGCAAAAGGTGAACCAATATAAGTTTGACGCCCCCCTCCAGTCTAGCTCCACCACCGGATCATTGGAATCCCGTTCGCTAGAAGAACGGCACAGAGCATGGCAATCGACCAGCAGCGCCGCGTGAAGCTCATGGTTAGCTACGGCGGGAGGATCGAGCGCGCCCAGGGTCGGCCGCCGAGGTACGTCGACGGTGAGCACCTGCTCCTCAACGTCGTCTCGTCCGTCTCGACGAGGGGCTTCCGCGACCTGCTGGCGGCGCGCGCGGGCTTCTCCGACTTCTCTGTCAAGTACTGCTACTCCGGCGAGGGGCTGGACTCGCTCTGCGACGTGGACACGGACGAGGACCTGCGGGACATGCTGGACATGCTGCTCTACCGGGATCTGCAGGTCCGGCTGTTCAACGACAAGAACACGCGCCGGTTCCGGGTCTACCTGTTCCGCGACGCCACCGCCGCCCCGTCGCCGACCTCCCAGGCCCTCGGAAAACCAGCTCCCATGCGGCGTAGCGCGACGTCGCCGGCTCTATTGCCGGCGAAGCCAGCCGACGTCGACGGGCGGCCCTCCCAGGGCCTGGCCGCTCCCGCTCCCTCTCTCTTGCCGCGGATCATGACTTCGCCGAATCCGTTGTGCGAGACGTCGACGGCTGGCACGGCGCCCTCCAAGCCGCCGCTCGCCCCTGCTCTCGCACGCCGGATAGCGTCGTCGCCTTTGTTGACGGCAGGCTCGGCAAATGACACGGCTTCTTTGATCACCACTACGTCGACATCAGCAGCCAGAGCTACCCAACATACACAACCCCACGCCGCGGCGTTCCGGCCGGCAGAGCTGAGTAATCCGGTGTGCCAGGCGGCTCCAGTATTCTTGGTGCCAGTAATGCCGCAGGTCATAATCCATCGGCCGAAGATCATCCTCGTACCCGTGTTCAATTAATTCTAAGGTGGCCATGTGCTGAGAATTGTTTGAGTCACAATCGATTATGAAAACTAGATAATATTCCGCACGTTGTTGTGGGAATAGTTTGATAAATATTTCGATGAAGTAGAAAAAATGAATATTTGATTGATGTACGTACACTGTTCAAGATATCTTCCGATATTCCGATAAATCGGCCGATTTATCGCTTACCGTCGTTTGGCCGATAAGATAAATCGGCCGATAAATCAACCGATACGGCGATAAATCCGCCGATATGCCGATAAACTTGTCGATTTACCCCTTATCATGGGTCGACCGATAAGTTCCCGATAAGCGATATCCCCAACATTGTGTACGTATAATGTAAAATATTTATGAAATATAAGTTGTGTAATGGTTGCATGTTCTTGTGTGTCTTTTTCCATTAATGGTAGCATGTTGTTGTCGTCCTTTTTACATGCATAAGTGCATGTTTGACGTGGGATAGCTGCATGTTATCATGTCCATCACCTATTGTACCTAAATAGAAGCTGCTCGTCATAATTCCGATTTGAGATTTTATGCGGAGACTGCTACAAACTGGCATTCATGGCCTAGATTAACACATGATGAAGGCGGAAACCAATGCCACCAAACTAACCTAGGATTCTAAATTGCTAACATCATGCCGAAAGAATTTGAAACATATCTACAATATCAACAGCATTAGCAGACTCGATTAATCTCTCAAAATGAATAAGGGATAATAATGATCAACGATACCCACTCCCTCATCCAAAAATGTCTTCAGACTTCTTGATGGTGTTATCCACTGCCCTGGAGGCCTAAACAAACATGTGAACAATAGAACTATCTACCGTGATGAAAAATAATGTGGAATGTGTTGTACCTTCTTTACTATGTCAAGCATACCATTTTCACAGATCTTGTGCCACCTTGTATGCCATGTTGGTAACTTCACTTCAGTGATTAAAATCCATTGTCTCCTGGTTGAACTGGTCTTCAAAATAAAAATCGTAAATAAGGACTGAGCATACAGAAAATAATTCAAGCAATCACATGACCAAACAAAAGACACCATGTTAACATCGATGGTGCAGCCATTGGCGTGAAGGTTGCAACAAAAAGAAAACTGCAATGATAACTTTAGAGTCAAGGAGGCTGCAAACCCATTTTACCTAGATTTCAGTCATCTGAATTTTTGTTTTGTGGTCAATCGATTTTCTGACCCTTGGATTGTGCTATAAGATTTGTGTAGCTTTTATTTTTTCTGTCACATTTCGCTGGTGGTACTGGGTTGTTTGGATTCAATTGGCACCTATTTTGGGACAGTCGATTTCCTTCTTGGGCTGGATTTTGGGTGTGTATGCTCTTTTTTCATGTGTTTACTTTTGTTTTCTGCATGTGTATGCTTTTATTTTTAAATTTCAGTTGAGCTTTATTTCTTTACGTGTATTTTCGGATATTCAGTGCGTGAAAATGTATACATGCAAGTACTACATGTACAAGTTACATCCGAGTACTCAAACTTTACTTTTATATATTAATTCTACATATTATAAAAAGTGCATTTTTTGCTAATTGTGTGGAAATTTTTGTTTTTTCTTTATTATTTAAGGGTAATACCAATGCTAATTGTTTTGCTAATTTAATACATTCTATTATTATTTGTATATATGCATGGAAGTACAATACAGTATCTGTGTAAATTATACTAGACTGCTAAAGTTGCATTATTATATGTGTATTCGTTGCATATTATAAAAAGTGCAATTCCAGTGCAAAGTTGTGTGCAAGGTTTTTCTTTATTTTATTTCTTCTTAAGAGTAATACCAATGTTGCTAATTTATTTTCTCTTAGAAAACTTTTTTTATTATGTTTAGCTTTTAATTCATTTCCCGTTTTAAGGATGATATCAATGCCACTTATCCGTTCCTTGTTTAATTTTTTTTATAAAATTCACTATAGTATGTTTATTCTTACAGAACTAAAAAAGTGCAATTTATATGTAAATTGTGTGCAAATTGTATCATTATTATTGTTTTGAATTCCTTTCTTCTTAAAGGGTGGTACCAATGCCACTATACTTCATTTCTTCTTAGAAAAATATTTTTATTTTTGTGTTTGTAAGTAGTAAACAAGCAAGTATGATACACCATGTGTGTAAATTATAATATAAGCAAAAATTGCATTGTATATGCTTATTTTTGGCATATTAGAAAAGTGCAATTTCAGAGCATACTTGTGTGGAAGTTTTTTTTAATTTTATTTATTCTTAAAAGGTTTCATTTTCCCAAAACTTCATTAGCTTGTTTTGCTCTTTGTTTTTATATTTTCTTTCTTCTTAAAGGGTTTTATTCTTACGTAGAAAACTCCACTATTTTGTTTTAGTTTTAGTTTTTATATTTTGTTTTCTTAAAGGGTTTCATTCTTCCATAGAAAACTTCATTATTTTTATTTGTTTTAGTTTTTTTATTTTCTTTCTTCTTAAAGGGTTTCATTCTTCCCTAGAAAATTTCATTATTTTGTTTTTGTTTTTGTTTTTTACTTTCTTTCTTCTTAAAGGGTTTGAATCTTCCATAGAAAATTTCATTATTTTGTTTTTGATTTTGATTTTTTTTTGCGGAAAACTGTCGATCTATTCATCTTCAATCATAGCAGTATAACAAACACCAGAAATAATAAAAATTACATCCATATTTATAGACCACCTAGTGACGACTACAAGCACTGAAGCGAGCCGAAGGAGCGCCACCGTCATCGCCCCTCCCTAGCCGGAGCCGGGCACAACTTGTTGTAGTAGACAGTCGGGAAATCGTCATGGTCCCATAGGACCAACGCCCCAGAACAGCAACCGCCGCCGATGAAGAGAATTTTAGATCGGAAGAATCCAACCTGAAGACACATGAACAAAGACGAACAAAGACCGGATCCGAGCGGATCCACCAAAGACAACCACCGACCAAATCTGGAGATATCCGCCGGTGACACATCTTCACATGCCCTCCAACGATGCTAGACACATCATTGGGACGAGGGCTAGGCGGGAAGAACCTTATTCCATTTTCAAGAAGCCGCCGTTGTCTCGTCTTCTTGAGCAGGACACAAACCCTAACAAAACTTGAAGAAGCACCTGAAAGCAGAGCCCTCCCGCCGGCAAGGACCGGGATCCACCACGCACCCATGGAGACCACAGGAGACGTGGGAGATCGGCGGCGCCGCCCACGGGAGGCAGAAACCCTGGCCACCTTTTCTTGGAGTTTGAAGGCGAGGGGACCGGCGGTCACACCGGAGAGGGAGAGCCATCAAAGGCGAGGGGACCGACGGTCATGTCGGAGGAGCCCGCCGGCAAGGGGACCGAAGCGTGGGATAATCCCGCGGAGAGCCAGCGGAAGCGAGGCATTCGCGGAGAGCAGTTGGAGGCAAGCCGGTCTCGGTCGAGCCGGATGAGACGTCAAAACCGACGCCGATCGGCAGTTGTGCCGGACCAGGAAAGTACTCGAAGGTGAGCAGACCAGTGGTCTAAGGCAGAGGAGCCCTCACGCGAGAGTGTCGTCTAGCCGCCACACCGTGCGGAAAATATTGATTTCTTTTTCTGATGAGGGAGAGATGACCTGGCCGATGAATAGCACAAACTCCTGCATACTAAGATGCTTCCCTGTACCAACCTCGCGGAGCTCGAACTCCTTCCTCCCACCATGAACTCGTAGCGGCCTCCAATCAGATGCTATGTGATGCAGACCGGTGCGACCCAATCAGATCTGGATCACACGACAGGAGAAGCCAGCAACACCATATCAAATCACGATGTCTTTGCAAGTTAGGGAGAGGAGGCGCGACGACAAATGTGGTGGCGTAGACGACTAGTCTTCCATGGTTGTACTTCTATGTGTGTGGGTGAAAAGTTTTTTTTTGAAACGTAAAAGTTTCTTTCTTTAGAAGAGATAGAGTGTGGTGCTGTTTTGCGGTTACTTATGGAAACGAAAATGAATAACCTGGTGCTACGGAAACGTCTGGCACTTCATTTGTGCTGATGTGTGATGTGTGGCCGCATGCCAGGAGAATTAGGTAATTGGTTGCTGTAATGGATCTTCTTTCTGTTGCTGAACTGCTGGTTGGTCCCACCTGTAAGTCAATGGTGAAATGATGATGTGGCTGACTGGCTGATGTGAATAGGTTGCATGTTAAGATAATTGATATAATGAGGATAAACTTCTTAAGTATATAGGATACTCAGTAAAGTGAGAATTTAGCCAACCCATGTATTAAAGTAAGTAGGTTGTAGATATTAGGCGACAATTCAAAATTCTTTGATCAGTGGTTATGCACTATGGGATGTAACTTATAGGCGTGACTTCAATTTTTCTTATACTTTACTATAAATTGTTTATATATTTTATAGTTAATGATGTTAATTCCTCTATATTCATTGTTAGTATCACCACACGTGTTTTGATACATTTGTAAACCTATTATTGCACGCATGTACATCCTAACTTTAGTGTGCCTTTTTTTGAACTATACGTTGATCTTGTATGGTGCAATATCTTTAGACGAGCTTCGCTTCCAATATTTTGTGTTTCAAGATGTGGATATTAGTTCTGGCTCTGGGTCCATATGCTACTGAGATATGCGCAGTCCATCTTCCTATAGATTCATGTGTCAGGTTGTATTCTCCTTTGTATTACACAATGTGCTCTCCGTTTTGGAACAATATAATGTGGCCCACGTCTGGTCCTTATTAGATGAGTGCAGTCCGTTTGTTAGTCATTGGTCTAGATGAAGACGAGACACTCATGTCTCACGTTTTTTTTCAAGGATACGTCAAAGGTTGACGTATCAGGATTAAAGATTAAAAGAGCCTAGAAAGGCATATAGTTTTACAACTTATCCACGGCTATCATAGCCAACCCTCGACATGTGGATTACTCACTACTAGCCCACCCATCTAGACTATCCGAAAACGGCCTCTCTTCACGCAATAGCCCAGCCGATCCTCCTAAGAAGCTCACTTGTGGAAGGGATCCTTCCGTTGAACACCGCATCATTTCTATGCTTCCATAGCAGCCATGCAACTAGCGCGATTACAGTCCATGTCTCCTTCCTAAGTTTTGGTTGTGGATTTATAGAGGTCCACCATTCCACCAAGTTGGCGTCTGTAGTAGGTAGTCAAGCTAGCTTATCCCAGTGGTTAAGGATGGAGAACCACACTTGTCTAGCAAACACACATACAAGAAGGATGTGGTTGATCGTCTCAGGGGCTTGATCACAGAAGGGGCAGGCTGTCGGGTGTGGTAGGTGTCGGCGCGCAAGCCTGTCGGCCGTCTAGCACCTCTCCCTTACTGCCAACCATGTGAAGAACTTGCAGGTCACCGGCGCCCTTGACCGCCAAATTTGTGATGCTACATTAGCCTCTACTCTCCCAGCAAAGAACGCTCGGTAAGTCGCTCTTGCCGAGTAGCAGCCATTATTCTCCCAAGCCCAAACCAGTTTATCTTCAACATCGTCCAGCAGCTGAATGTGCTGAGTTCTGTCCACGAGCTACAAAAATTCGCTCAGCTCCTGAGGACCCATGTTTGGCGACACATCCTGCCACCATCCGTCAACTACGGCTTGACTCACCGTTCGTTTCCGTGCCCTTCTCTTAACAACCGCGAATAGTTTTGGCATGAGATCTTGGATTCGTCCATCCTCTAGCCACAAATCTGTCCAGAACAGTGCCACCTCACCATTTCCTAGATTACACTTGGTCTCCTCCTTGTATATGTTTAGGGAGTCTGGAAATACTTGCAAGTTGAACTCACTCCATGGCCGATCATGCTCAATTCTCATCAGCCAAGGACATCGCGCTCTAAGCGCCATGTTGAGGAGGTGCAAGTTCGGTATGTTGAGACCACCATACTCCTTCGGTGTGCAGACTTGGTCCCATGCGACCATACAATGGCCACCGTGCACCTCGCGGCACCCCTTCCACAAAAGCCCACGGCATATCTTGTTCGCCGCTTCAATTGTTTTGACCGGTAGATCAAGCGCCACCATCGCATGAATGGGCATGGAGGCCAACGTGGTCTTCAGCAGCTCCAACCGTCCAGCCCTAAATAGGAGTCTTGCTTGCCATGCAGGAAGTCGATCAGCCATTCTGTCCACTAGATACTGCAATTCTGATGCCGATTTTTTGCGCAAACCCACTAGTAGTCCCAGGTAGCGCATGGCCACCCAGCGACTTGGCATCCTAGCTCATCCGCAATCTACTGCACTTGTTCATCCGAACAACGAATAGGGTGCGCGGAGCACTTGGCCATTTCGTGCGATGCCCCGACGCCATGCCGAAATCTTCCAGTAGCGCAACACATGTCCTAAGGCTCTGGAGATCTGGTCTGGTAAAGGTGACAACATCATCCGCATAAATTGAGGTAATGTGTTGTAATCCCGCATGTGTAAGAGGTGCCATCATGCCATCAATTGCCGCGCGCTGAAGCAAGTGGTGTAGACCTTCCATGACCATAACAAATAGTAGGGGAGATATAGGATCTCCCTGCCGCAGACCTTGCCGGTTGTAAATAATTTCCCCAGGGATTCCATTGAGTAGAACTCTAGTTGAGGAGGAGGCAAGGAGGCCAACCACCCATGCGATCCATTTTGGGCCAAATCCAAATTGTTGCATTACTTCCATGAGGAACGCCCAATCCACGGTATCAAATGCTTTGGTAATGTCTAGCTTGAGCATGACAGAAGGTGTCAAGGAGGCATGCAACCTTTTTTATGTACACTGCACCATCATGTAGTTGTCATGTAGGCATCTTCCTCTTATGAACGCACTTTGGTGAGCGCCAACCAATCGTGGCATATCGCTAGTGACCCGTGCCGTGAGCACCTTGGCAGTAAGCTTGGGGAAGCTATGTATCAAACTGATAGGTCTATAGTCCCGCACTTCAAGTGCGGCAGCTGATTTTGGCAACAGAGTGATGAATGCCAGATTGATAGAAGTCATCCCACGAAAATCCAAGTTTCCAAAGGACTGGAAAGCCTACAAGACGTCATCTTTGATGATTGGCCAACAGACAACGTAAAAACGCGTCGAGAACCCATCCGGACCCGGCGCTTTGTCAAGATCTTGCGCGCGAACTGCGTCCCTGATTTCTGCCTCTGTGAACTCTCCCTCCAGATGTGTCTTGTCATATGTTGGCATGCCCATCTCAATAAGGTCTAGAGAGTATGCCCGGTCTGGTGCTACCCCAAGCAAGTTTGCGAAGGAGTCCACAGCCTCTGCCATAACCTCATGATCTGATGTCATCACATCATCCACCTTTAGCTTTGAAATGTAATTTTTTTCGTGTCCAGTAGCTTGCATGTGCATGAAAGAACTCCATGCACGTGTCACCATCCTTCAGCCAATTCAAACCGGAGCGCTGCCTCGCAATTGAGCGCTCGAGCAATGCCATCCCCAGAAGTTTGTGTTTCATCAGCCGCCTTAAGTCCATCTCAGCTGGGGTCAGGGATCGCGCCTCCATTGTGACGTCAAGCCGCAATATGACCTCGTTAGCAATGCGCAGCTGTTTCTTGATGCTTCCCACATACTTGTCACTCCAACTCATCAACTTCTTTGCGGTGGCCTTAAGTTTCATTGGCAGACTTTTGAATGGATTCACCGTGCTTGGTTGGCTATCCCAAGCTTGCCGCACCACCTCTTGAAAGCCATCAATCTTCGTCCAGAATTTGTGGAAGTGGAACCGTTTGTCGCGCCGTAGGTCAGGCTCGGGAATAAGATGCAGAGGACAGTGATCAAACATGCTCGTACTCAAGGCTGTTACAAAAGATTGCGGACGGAACGGCTCCTAATCCACTAAGACCAAGACCATGTCCAGCTTCTCGAGGGTGGCCTCCTTCCGCTTATTGGACCAATTGTAACGACGACCATTAAGGTAGAGCTCCTTTAGGTCCAACTCGGAGATGCACCGCCGGAACCGGCCCATCATTCGACGATTTATTCCGTTGTTGCTCTTATCTGCCGGGTCAGCAATTAGATTGAAGTCCCCGGCTAGCACCAAGGACCTGCATGTAAATCCCAAATCTCTCTTATTTGATGCAGAAAGGCCACCTTCTCACTGTCTCTTTGGGGCCCATAAACCCCAGTGAACCACCATCTGGTGGAATCACTTACTTGAAGCCATGTCGTGACTGCATATGTGGAGATATGCGGGTTAGACATCATGACACTAGAGGATTTGCATGCCAGCAGCACGCCCCCACTCGTACCAATCACATGGACGTAGTAAAACACGTCGAACTCCACCCCAAGACACTGCTGCACTAGCATCAAGGTCATGTCCTGCACTTTGGTTTCCTGCAAGCATACAACACTAGCGCTTGAGCTCGAAATCACAGATTTTATTGCATTACGCTTTGTCGGGCTATTGATGCCACAAACATTCCATACCACCACTGCTTGATTTGGGTCAGCCATTAGCAAAGACCTACAACCAAGCAACCGCGGCCGCAACACTAAAGTGTTGCAGCATCCAACCCACGCCCCAGAGGCAGCACCTGAGCTTGCCACCCAAACAGCCACACAATGGCTGCAATGTGGCTTTGCTGGAGAGGTCTTGAGAAAAGGTCTAGGTAAGCTCGCATCGCTTTATCTCCGATCACCTCACCTTCCCTGACGATGCCTAGTTGAACCATAAGCGTGCACTGCTGCATCTTGACTGACGAGCCATTCACCAAGCGGCAGTCGAGCCTAGTACTGCGTCGTATAGTAGTTGGGGGCGTTTTGCACCTGCGCTTGTTTCTTGCCACGATTGGTCTTGGGAGAAGTGGAGATATCTTCTTTTAACACCTCGACCGAAACTGGGGCAATGGTGGCATCCAGGGAGGTACCCACTGAGGCAGTCTACCTGTTGCATGCAGATGTGGCCCGTGAGCAAGACAAGCTCACCAGAAATGTGTCCAGGCCACTGATACGTCTCCAATGTATATATAATTTTTTATTGCTCCATGCTATATTATCTACTGTTTTGGACATTATTGGGCTTTATTATCCACTTTTATATTATTTTTGGGACTAACCTATTAACCGGAGGCCCAACCCAGAATTGCTGTTTTTTGCCTATTTTAGGGTTTCGAAGAAAAGGAATATCAAACGGAGTCCAAATGGAATGAAACCTTCGGGAACGCGATTTTCTCACCGAACATGATCCAGGAGACTTGGACCCTACGTCAAGAAACAAAGGAGGAGGCCACGAGGTAGGGGGCGCGCATACCCCCCCTCCCCATGCACGCCCTCCACCCTCGTGGCCCCCCTTGTTGCTCCACCGATGTAGACCTTCCTCCTATATATACCTACGTACCCCCAAACGATCAGATACTGAGCCAAAACCCTAATTCCACCGCCGCAACTTTCTGTATCCACGAGATCCCATCTTGGGGCCTGTTCCGGAGCTCCGCCGGAGGGGGTATCCATCACGGAGGGCTTCTACATCATCACCATAGCCCCTCCGATGAAGTGTGAGTAGTTTACCTCAGACTTACGGGTCCATAGTTATTAGCTAGATGGCTTGTTCTCTCTTTTTGGATCTCAATACAATGTTCTCCCCCTCTCTTGTGGAGATCTATTCGATGTAATCTTCTTTTTGCGGTGTGTTTGTTGAGACCGATGAATTGTGGGTTTATGATCAAGTCTACCTATGAACAATATTTGAATCTTCTCTGAATTCTTTTATGTATGATTGGTTATCTTTGCAAGTCTCTTCGAATTATCAGTTTGGTTTGGCCTACTAGATTGATCTTTCTTGCAATGGGAGAAGTGCTTAGCTTTGGGTTCAATCTTGCGGTGTCCTTTCCCAGTGACAGTAGGGGCAGCAAGGCACGTATTGTATTGTTGCCATCAAGGATAACAAGATGGGGTTTTCATCATATTGCATGAGTTTATCCCTCTACATCATGTCATCTTGCTTAAGGCGTTACTCTGTTTTCATGAACTTAATACTCTAGATGCATGCTGGATAGCGGTCGATGAGTGGAGTAATAGTACTAGATGCAGGCAGGAGTCGGTCTACTTGTCTCGGACATGATGCCTATATACATGATCATACCTAGATATTCTCATAACTATGCTCAATTCTGTCAATTGCTCAACAGTAATTCGTTCACCCATCGTAAAATACCTATGCTCTTGGGAGAAGCCACTAGTGAAACCTATGGCCCCCGGGTCTATCTTCATCATATTAATCTTCCAATACTTAGTTATTTCCTTTTCTTTTTACTTTGCTTTTATTTTACTTTGCATCTTTATCATAAAAATACCAAAAATATTATCTTATCATATCTATCAGATCTCACTCTTGTAAGTGGTCGTGTAGGGATTGACAACCCCTTATCGCGTTGGTTGCGAGGATTTATTTGTTTTGTGCAGGTGCGAGGGACTCGCGCGTAGCCTCCTACTGGATTGATACCTTGGTTCTCAAAAACTGAGGGAAATACTTACGCTACTTTGTTGCATCATCCCTTCCTCTTCGGGGAAAACCAACGCAGTGCTCAAGAGGTAGCAAGAAGGATTTCTGGCACCGTTGCCGGGGAGTCTACGCAAAAGTAAATATATCAAGTACCCATCATAATCCTTATCTCCCGCATTACATTATTTGCCATTTGCCTCTCGTTTTCATCTCCCCCACGTCACCCTTGCTGTTTTATTTGCCCTCTCTCTCTATCCTCCCTCTCTTTTGTCGTTCGCCTCTTTTCCGTTTGCTTGTCGTTATCGCTAGTCCCTTATCTTCTTCGTTGTCTCCCGAGAATGAAATTCTAAAAGCAAAGGGAGGGAGAAAATCTAAAAGATGCTTGGTATATAATTTGTAATGCGCAAAATAGATCTACCAGGAAGCAATCTACTTCTGTTCTTCTTCACAATTTTTATGTAGGCGTTACTCCTTGGCACAGATATATCCTTGATACTATTACCGGAGGGAACTTCTTGGGTAGCCATACTTTTGATTCTTGTAATGCTATGATAGATTTGTTTGGCCCACCCCCTCTTTTGGTTAATGGAACTGTATTAACTTTGGAGCATGTAATGCAAAGGCTCGAAATTATTGAAAATAAGGTTGCTACCGTAGAGTTAATTGAAAATTTGGATAAAAAGATCCACAACCGAATCTCTCAATATGGATCTAAAGTAGGAGTCACTTTGAAAAATATTAAAGAGAAGGAATCCATAGTTAATGAGAAAATAAATCACGATTCCACTAGGATCCATAAACTTGAGGATATTATTACCAACTTGGGAACCGCTTTTTCTTCCGTAAAGAATACTCCAAATCCTCCCACTAAAATTGCCAAGCTTATGTATGTTCCTAAAAATAAGGGTGAATCCTGTAGTAAGGAAACTGCGGATCTCAAATCTATAAGTATTCATCCCAGTCTTTTTGCTATCATTAAGGAACCATTTGTTACAAATGAATTTTTTGATCTTGTGCCTAAAAGTTGATAATCAATAAAAAGAAAGAAATTCCTAAAGATGGTAGATGCCTCATTGAAGAATTACCAACCAAAGATGGCAATACCTAGATCTATCCTTACTTTTTTATGCCTAGCTAGGGGCGTTAAACGATAGCGCTTGTTGGGAGGCAACCCAATTTTATTTTTATTCCTTTGCTTTTTGCTCCTGTTTAGTAATAAATAATTTATCTAGCATCTGTTTAGGTTGTGTTTTTTGTGTTTAATTAGTGTTTGTGCCAAGTAGAACCGTTGGGAAGACTTGGGGAAAGTCTTGATATCTTGTTGTAAAAAACATAAACTTTAGCGCTCACTAGAACTGCTGCCATTTTTATTTGGAAAGTGATATTTAGTTAATTATTTTTGCAGATGATTAATAGATAAATTCCTCACGTCCAGCATTTTATTTTAGAATTTTTGGGGTTCCAGATCTTGCAAAGCTACAGATTACTACAGACTATTCTGTTTTTGACAGATTCTGTTTTTCGTGTGTTGTTTGCTTATTTTGATGAATCTATGGCTAGTAAAATAGTTTATAAACCATAGAGAAGTTGGAATACAGTAGGTTTAACACCAATATAAATAAATAATGAGTTCATTACAGTATCTTGAAGTGGTCTTTTTTTTTCTTTCACTAACGGAGCTCACGAGATTTTCTACTTTAAGTTTTGTGTTGTGAAGTTTTCAAGTTTTGGGTAAAGATTTGATGGATTATGGAACAAGGAGTGGCAAGAGACTAAGCTTGGGTATTCCCATGGCACCCCCAAGATAATCTAAGGACACCTAAAAGCCAAAGCTTGGGGATGCCCTGGAAGGCATCCCCTCTTTTCGTCTACTTCTATCGGTAACTTTACTTGGAGCTATATTTTTATGCACCACATGATATGTATTTTGCTTGGAACGTCTTGTATGATTTGAGTCTTTGATTTTTAGTTTACCACAATCATCCTTGCTGTACACACCTTTTGAGAGAGCCATACATGATTTGGAATTTGTTAGAATACTCTATGTGCTTCGCTTATATCATTTGAGTTATATAGTTTTGCTCTAGTACTTCACTTATATCTTTTAGAGCACGATGGTGGATTTGTTTTATAGAAACTATTGATCTCTCATGCTTCACTTGATTATTTTGAGAGTCTTAAATAGCATGGTAATTTGCTTAAATAATCCTAATATGCTTGGTATTCAAGAATAGTAAAATTTCCTTATGAGTGTGTTGAATTCTATGAGAAGTTTGATGCTTGATAATTGTTTTGAGATATGAAGATGGTGATATTAAAGTTATGCTAGTTGAAGTAGTTGTGAATTTGAGAAATTCCTGTGTTAAGGTTTCTGATTCCCGTAGCATGCACGTATGGTGAACCGTTATGTGATGAACTCGGAGCATGATTTATTTTTTGATTGTCTTCCTTATGAGTGGCAGTCGGGGACGAGCGATGGTCTTTTTCTACCAATCTATCCCCCTAGGAGCATGCACGTAATACTTTGCTTTGATAACTTGTACATTTTTGCAATAAGTATATGAGTTCTTTATGACTAATGTTGAGTCCATGGATTATATGCACTTTTCTTCCTTCCACCATTGCTAGCCTCTCTAATACCGCGCACCTTTCGCCGGTATCATACACCCACCATATACCTTCCTCAAAACAGCCACCATATCTACCTATTATGGCATTTCCATAGCCATTCCGAGATATATCGCCATGCAACTTTCCACCATTCCGTTTATTATGACACACTCCATCATTCTCATATTGCTTAGCATGCATGTAGTTGACATCGTATTTGTGGCAAAGCCACTATTCTTAATTCTTTCATACATGTCACTCTTGATTCATTGCATATCCTGGTACACCGCCGGAGGCATTCATATAGAGTCATATTTTGTTCTAAGTATCGACTTGTAATTGTTGAGTTGTAAGAAAATAAAAGTGTGATAATCATCATTATTAGAGCATTGTCCTAGTGAGGAAAGGATGATGGATACTATGATTCCCCCACAAGTCGGGATGAGGCTCCGGACGAAAAAAAAGAAGAAAAAAATAGGCCATAAAAAAAGAGAAAAGGCCCAAAAAAATGAGAGAAAAAGAGAGAAGGGACAATGTTATTATCCTTTTACCACACTTGTGCTTCAAAGTAGCACCATGATATTCATGATAGAGAGTCTCCTATGTTATCACTTTCATATACTAGTGGGAATTTTTCATTATAGAACTTGGCTTATATATTTCAATGATGGGCTTCCTCAAAATGCCCTAGGTCTTCATAAGCAAGCAAGTTGGATGCACACTCACTTAGTTTCTTTTGTTGAACTTTCGTATACTTATAGCTCTAGTGCATCCGTTGCATGGCAATCCCTACTCACTCACATTGATATCTATTGATGGGCATCTCCATAGCCCGTTGATACGCCTAGTTGATGTGAGACTATCTTCTCCCTGTTTGTCTTCTCCACAACTCACGCTCACGCTCACGCTCATGCTCTATTTTAGGGTTTCGAAGAAAAGGGATATCAAACGGAATAATAGTAGTGCTATATCCATGGCTCACGCTCATGTATTGCGTGAAGATTGAAAAAGTTTGAAAATGTCAAAAGTATGAAACAATTGCTTGGCTTGTCATCGGGGTTGTGCATGATTTAAATACTTTGTGTGATGAAGATACAACATAGCCAGACTATAGGATTTCGTAGGGATAACTTTCTCTGGCCATGTTATTTTGAGAAGACATGATTCCTTTGTTAGTATGCTTGAAGTATTATTATTTTTTATGTCAATATTAAACTTTTATCTTGAATCTTTCGGATCTGAATATTCATACCACAATTAAGAAGAATTACATTAAAATTATGCCAAGTAGCACTCCGCATCAAAAAAATTGTTTTTATCATTTACCTACTCGAGGACGAGCAGGAATTAAGCTTGGGGATGCTTGATGCGTCTCCAACGTATCTATAATTTTTTATTGCTCCATGCTATATTATCTACTATTTTGGACATTATTGGGCTTTATTATCCACTTTTATATTATTTTTGGGACTAACCTATTAACCGAAGGCCCAGCCCAGAATTGTTGTTTTTTTTGCCCTATTTTAGGGTTTCGAAGAAAAGGGATATCAAACGGAGTCCAAAAGGAATGAAACCTTCGGGAACGTGATTTTCTCACCGAACATGATTCAGGAGACTTGGACCCTACATCAAGAAACAAAGGAGGAGGCCACGAGGTAGGGGCGCGCCTCCCCCCCCCCGGCGTGCCCTCCACCCTCGTGGGCCCCCTGTTGCTCCACCGACGTACTCCTTCCTCCTATATATACCTACGTACCCCCAAACGATCAGATACGGAGCCAAAACCCTAATTCCACCACCGCAACTTTCTGTATCCACGAGATCCCATCTTGGGGCCTGTTCCGGAGCTCCGTCGGAGGGGGTATCCATCACGGAGGGCTTCTACATCATCACCATAGCCTCTCCGATGAAGTGTGAGTAGTTTACCTCAGACCAACTGGCCATAGTTATTAGCTAGATGGCTTCTTCTCTCTTTTGGATCTCAATACAATGTTCTCCCCCTCTCTTGTGGAGATCTATTCGATGTAATCTTCTTTTTTGCGGTGTGTTTGTTGAGACCGATGAATTGTGGGTTTATGATCAAGTCTATCTATGAACAATAATTGTATCTTCTCTGGATTCTTTTATGTATGATTGGTTATCTTTGCAAGTCTCTTCGAATTATCAGTTTGGTTTGGCCTACTAGATTGACCTTTCTTGCAATGGGAGAAGTGCTTAGCTTCCGATTCAATCTTGCGGTGTCCTTTCCCAGTGACAGTAGGGGCAGCAAGGCACGTATTGTATTGTTGCCATCGAGGATAACAAGATGAGATTCTCATCATATTGCATGAGTTTATCCCTCTACATCATGTCATCTTACTTAAGGCGTTACTCTGTTTTCATGAACTTAATACTCTAGATGCATGCTGGATAGCGGTCGATGAATGGAGTACTAGTAGTAGATGCAGGCAGGAGTAGGTCTACTTGTCTCGGACATGATGCCTATATACATGATCATACCTAGATATTCTCATAATTATGCTCAATTCTGTCAATTGCTCAACAGTAATTCGTTCACCCACCGTAAAATACCTATGCTCTTGAGAGAAGCCACTAGTGAAACCTATGGCCCCTGGGTCTATCTTCATCATATTAATCTTCCAATACTTCGTTATTTCCTTTTCTTTTATTTTACTTTGCATCTTTATCATAAAAATATCAAAAATATTATCTTATCATATCTATCAGATCTTACTCTCGTAAGTGGCCCTGTAGGGATTGACAACCCCTTATCGCGTTGGTTGCGAGGATTTATTTGTTTTGTGCAGGTGTGAGGGACTCAAGCGTAGCCTCCTACTGGATTGATACCTTGGTTCTCAAAAACTGAGGGAAATACTTACGCTACTTTGCTGCATCATCCCTTCCTCTTCGGGGAAAACCAACGCAGTGCTCAAGAGGTAGCAGCCACCCTGCAGTCCAACTCCCGTGCTCGCCACACTCATTTACGATCGTGCGCTACTCCAACCTTGGGACGAGCCACATGATTGATTCAAATTTCGAATCATCTCAGTCGCAGCTGGGGAGAGCAAAAGATGATCGCCTACGCTGCTAGCATATGTCACCCTATCACCTGGCATGCGCGGTCCACATCCTGCCCTGTATGGGGCAGGTGTTGAGTAGCCTGTGGTCGAGCCCCCCTCTGGAAGCCTCAGAACCACGCAGCTCACCCCTCCTCTGGTCAAAAGTGGTGTGGATACCACAGCCAACTCTATCCTCATTTGTACGTCAGTCATCTATTGGCCAAGCGTAGTGGTGGGGTCCTCCCTTTGGGCGCCAGCCACATGCAATCTGGTGCTGGGCAGCACCAGTAGCTCGCCACCCTCGCCGTCCTCGCCGCCGTTATGAACGGCACACTCACCATGAGCCACTAGAGTCCAGGGCACCACCATCTTGGGCAGGTCGACGGCCACCCGCCTATGCTCGGCAACACGACCACCTCGCGTCTGCTGTCTTTCGCTTCAGTCATCTCCATCCACATGGCCACGAGAATATGTGAACCGGCGCCGTGTATGGCGCGCTCCGCCGGGGCCGTTATGGTCGGCCTGTGGGTAGTCGAACTCATCCCCGTCGTCGTTGTCGTTGCCGGACGAAGGCCCCGAGCTCGCCGTCATGTTCTCGGTGGACACCAAATGTACAGTGACACGGTATTCCAGCATGCTCTTCTCCAGCAGCACCAGTGCATCTGCCGGCAATACCAAGCCCTCCGCAAGCTCAACCTCCATAGCCTCCTTAGGCTCCTCCGCCAAGATGGTCTTCTCCTTGGGCAGAAGCGACAGATCATCAGTCCAAGAGAACGCCTCGAAGCTCTGAAGATCCGCCTTGTTCGCAGTCATCGTGCCTAGCCTCTCCACCCATGCCACCGAGCCGAGGATGATCTATGTCGTAGCACGACTCCAGACATGCGGAGGGATTCCTTCCATTTCCACACCGACGCGATAGTTGAACGGCCTCCGGGTAGCTTGGAGCTGCCTGTTCCAGGGGGAGAACCTCAGGGAAAAGTCGCGGCCGTGAACCTCAACAGCGCTCATGACCACATCTCGTGCCGCCCTGCAGTTGAAGACAAGCAGATAGTCTGTCGACCAAAACCGATGCACGGTGAAGGCACCCACCACCGCGGGGACCAACATCTCGACTGCCGCGGTGAGCAGACTTGATGCGATCCTTGGCCGCCCACCCATGGTGATTGCGACCAGGCTCCAACGCAGAGCATCCTCTGCGGCGACCACCTCCTGCGAGCGGGGGATGATGCAGCGCTCCACAGCTGACCTAGCCGATGGCGAGTCGGGCCTCATCCGCCTACTTGACTGACCCACCTCGACCTCCCGCGCGTCCAGCGACGGCTCCGAGGGCACCCTGCCAGTGGAGGCCACTACAAGACCCAGGCAAGGACGGAAGTATATATTGATTTGATTAGGAAAGCGTGTCGATATGGTCAACGACTCCTACGTCTTAATGTTTTGCATCATTAAGTGAAATGAAAAATACCAAAGAGAACAACTCGTTGATGGAGGATATAAATCAAATGACATCTTTTTTATATTCGTACTTGTAGGATTTGAGATGCATACAATCTTATTTCTATGTTTTTTTATTTTTGCGAATTTTCTAACCTACGAACAAAGGAGGCCTAAAGAGATGTGATTTGCTCGAGCCACCGGGGCGCCCACGGTTTCTCAGCGCCATTTCCGTGGAAGGTGCAGTCCTCACTACAGCTTTTCGCTCGTCCTTGTTCTACACGTGTCACTCCCACATTGGCTCACCTCATCCACCCTCGCAAGAAACCTCTGCACCCGTCTCCCCTTCTCACCCGCTACCGGTCAGTACTCGCCAACCTTCTCAAGAGAGTCTGTGTGGACCAGGTCTTTGTCTGAGCAGCCGAGCGGTGGTGCGCACGGGGCCACACGTCACTAGGCAGCGCTAGCTCCGGTGCACCAACACCGGGCTCATTCAGCCAACCACGTCGTCGCCATCATCGCCAAGTTAAGGAGGCAAACCAAAGCGGTCGGCCGAAACTGGGAGCCCCCAAACCCCTCCCCACCGCGGCGCAGGGTTCTCCGTCTCGTCGCCGCCGCCTCCGGGAAGCTTCCACCCCGCCGGGGCTGGGCCATGGCGGCGCCGTTTGTGTACCTCCGCCCCACCGTCAAGGATGACGGCACCGGTACGTACAGCCTCCTCTTCCCGACCCTCTCAAT
>NC_041384.1:100179129-100271865 GCF_002162155.2 Triticum dicoccoides
CCCTGGCCGCGTTTCTGACAGCTATCACGTGCGCGCGTATGTAGGTGAGAAGGCCGCCCTGGTTCTCCTTGCTTCGATTCTAGTCTAGCGATGCTTGCTTGGTTACGTCATGCGTGTGCTGACTGCTGTGTTCGCGGGGTCGGAGGTTGTTCAGGCATGCTACATTGCTGCATGTAACCGTCTACTCTACCGATTGCCTTCGGGTTCTGTTTGTTGTGATGCTCTGGTTGTCTTGATTTGGTCAGATTTTCGCTTGATTTGTTGGTACGTTTAAAACATGGGCATTGGGTAAGCATAGAGGGCCTTCTAGCTAGTAAAAAACCAAATAGATTTGCATGAGAAGCACCTAACCTGCCGCCTGTATGACCTTGTTTCTGACTGCATTTGGTTGCGTCTGTGAGTTATTTTGAGTAGTTACAGTGTGCGCTGCCTTGGTTCCGATACCTTTGTCAAAAGTTTTCTCATACTCAATCAAAAATACTTTTCCTAGTGACAGCCATGGCATGTTAATTTTAGGACCGATCATCACACCTGCATGATTAGATACCGTAGTTAAAACAAACTGGGCTGATCAGTCTCTTGATAATGTGAGAACTAAAGATGATGCGGTACAATTGTGCATTGCATCCTAATTTGCAGCATAGTGTGTCTTATCAAGTATTTTCACCGCATGACTCTGTCCAGCAATGTGATAGATCAGTCACTTTGACTTCCAGAGGCTCTTGTGCATTCAACACGTTTGCTTCTTTTCTTTTAGTTTTCTAACTTGTTAATTTGTCTATTCTCTTCTATAATCCGATCATGTTTACTTTTGTGAAAGGTATTATAAAGAGACTTACCAAAAGAAACGGCGACCTGTCGGCGCTTTTTTCTATCAACACGAATGGATGTAATGTGTTGCGTCTCGCGACATGCGCAGGCCATTTAGAGGTTTGCAGGTACCTAGTGGAGGAGCTTGGAGGAGATGTAAATGCTCCTGGGTTTGGGGATACAGCTCTAGGTCTTTCTCTATCCCTTTCTCCATTTTTCAATTTGGTGGCTACCATGTAAATATTTGCCAGTATGAGATGTACGATTGTGCTAACAATGTGCTTTTTGAAGGTGCGACTCCATTTATGGTGTCTGCTCAGTCTGGTGATGTTGCTACTGTCAAGTATTTTCTTGATCATGGTGGTGATCTTGTGAAAGCAGATGACAAAGGGCGCACAGTTCTCCACCATGCTGCGGGTATAGGTACTCCCCCTGTCACACACCCTCACACTTAATTTCTGCAATCTAGTCATTGTACTGGTAATTATTTACTCTACTCTAGTCATTTGTTCAATGCTTGTGCCCAAATGACTTATGGAATCATCTCGTTCACCACAGGATGCTGCAAGGTTACAGAGTTCCTCCTGTCAAAAGGAGTGCCTGTTGACATAGACTGTGGCCGTGGAACACCACTCTTTTGGGCTGCCAGTAATTTGTTCAATGCTTGTGCCCAAATGACTTATGTGGCTAGGCTGGGGATTCCGGCTTTTGATGTTAGGATTAGGTGAGTGGTCTGGGTAGTGGCCCAGCTAGCACCCCTTCATCATATGGATAGGAGTAGCGGCATATGTTGCCTAGATGGTGAATTCAGGCTTATTGTTGTAACACTTTGTAAGGTCCTCGAGAATAATCAATAAAGTGGCCGTATGCATCTCCCAGATGCAGAGGCCGGGGGTCATCCTCCTTTTCTAAAAAAACCATGCGAATGTATATGGCCTCTGCTATTATTTCTCTTGATTCACAGTTAATTTCGATGGGAAGTTTTAAGTTTGTGCATAGTTATATGTCGTGGACAAATATGTTTTATCCTGGGTCTGCTTTGGTTGCTCGGATTGATACATACTTAGATGCCGCAGTACATAATCATTTTATTAGGGACACTCAATGGAGATTTTGAAGTGTGATTCATTTAATGGAGCAACCCATTCCAAACCTCAAACTAATCAAGCATGCTAGATCAGAATGACGATTGGAACCACTTACCATCTGATTCCTTGAACCACCACACACAACAGTTGATTATATGATGACATGTTTTTTAATAGTCATAACTTTGTTCATCTCAAACGTAACTACTGAATTTATCATAACACATGTGCTTCTTATCTTAATAAAACAATGCCCTCCTTTCAGCCTAACATCATCATCAATGGTACTACCAGTCCCCTTATGAGTGCTCTTGCTTACCGTTCATTGAAGTGCATGAAGCTACTCATTAAGGTGAGTATTCTTTGGATTATTTTTCCATGCAATGTTGTGATTTGCTTAGTTTACGAGCTCTGCATGCTTATATACATGTACATGGAGATATCACCATGGACATAATTTTGCACAATTCTTTTCACAGGCTGGTGTTGATGTCAATTGCAATGGTTCCATGTTGACTCCATTGTTGCTTGCTACGATGCATGGAGGTTATACCAACTTCATTAAGCTCCTATTAAAGGCTGGAGCAGATCCTAATATTCCTGATGATGTATGTGTTTTATATATTTTGTTGATATTTGCTGACCTGGTATGCAGAATTTCACTGTTAAGCTTATAGTGGTACTATTATTCAGCTCTTCTGATAATGTTAAGCACCCATTTAGCGATGGGTTTAGGTTGCTTGGTGTCATTGAATATGCTTATGGGAGTTGCGATTGTGTGTATTAACATTATCTTCACATTTCATTCTGGCAGTCTTTATCATTAAAAAAAAGACCTATCGGGGGCTCATCCTGAGATATTAATCTGCACCACGGAAATCAAACTCTGGTGGGCTGGGTCACTCACGGCACATCCACCACTGGGGTGCAGCCCAATTTTGAATGGTTATATCAACAGTCAACAGATGTATCATTTTCTGTTGATCACTCCTATGAAGGAACATGCCTATACTCGTTGTTCTTAAAAGGTTTATGTGTCCAACATTTTATCAATATTTTTCCATTTTGGAAGATCATATTGGTGCTTAACTTAACAGTTGATGAGATACTGAGATCTCATATCTTATTACAAACCATTCTGGGCAGCAGCATTTCTCAAATGTTCTCATGCAATAAACAGTAGAATAAATTGAATTTTCCTAGCTAACTTGTTGTTGTTCTTCGTCCTGTTGGCGTTCTGTTTTCAGCCTTTTACTCTAGGCTACTTATATGAATGCTACCATCAGTTAACGGACCGACTAAAAAGAATTCATGTGTGCAGTTACTTCTCGTTTTTTATCTATATATTTCATGGGGACGAGTGTGATTCCACTAAACTGTTTTGGTGTCTCAGTCTCAACTTCTATGAAATACTCTTGGAAACCTTGTGTACTGAGTAAATCCTTGTTGAAACATTTGATCAAAACATTATGCAGATCCTGGTTCTTTCCCATGATGTTATAATTTTTTTACGCTAGTTGTACATTACACAATGTTCATGTTCTTTTGCTATATTCTAAACAGTTGACAAGAGTTGATGAGATAATGAGAAGCAGTATGTACTATTCTGGGTATCAGTATTTCTCCAATGTACTCGTGCAATAAAAACTGAAATAAATAGCTTAATTGATATGATTCTTCATCCCAATTCGTGGTATTCTCCTAGTTAAAACATTTGATAATTTTATTGATCCTGGTTCTTTCTGACAATATTTAATTTTCTTCATCGATTGTATGTTACGTAATGATCAAGTTCTTTTGTTATAATCTCTATGGTTTTCTTCTTCCTTTTGTTTGAACAAAATGATAAGTTCTTTTTCCTTTTGTTTCTAGTTGGGTAGGTTTCCAGTAGAGCTTGCTGCGATACGCGATTGCAAGGAAGAGGTTGAAATGTTATTTCCTGTGACTTCTCCAATTCCAAATGTCCCAAACTGGAGTATTGAAGGAGTAATTTCTCATGCGAAAATTGAAGAAAAGAAGCCAATTGTATGTTATTTTCTGTTCTTATTATGATGCTTGCTTACTGAATATTAATTGAAAGCTAAGCCTTCATATATTTTGTGCATTCGGTGCTATTGTAAGCTGTGATTACTTTATGCATTGCACCACTAGCGAAAACTATTGCTGATTATCTGAGAACAAAGTACCAACTTTACTTTACAAGGGTAATATGATTATGTAGTCACAACAGGGCTGCCCACCAATAGACATGATAAACCCATATTTGGTAACAAAACATAATATGAAGAAACCGTGGAACGTAATGTGTAGAAACTCCTAACAAAATCCGGTTTTCGTGATGGATAATTAGTGCATATCATTGAGGAAAAAAGTCCTTTTGATTCCAACATTGAAAAGTATGAACACCTTACACTTGATAAGATTGACTCCTAAGATAAGGCAATTGATGTGCGGATATTTACATGTAGATTGTACTCTAGTCATATTTCTATTAACTGACTTGAACTTATCTTTGAGTCAGGTATTGAGCAAATCATGTAATGTTGTGTATAGTTAGATGCTCGCAGGAACAATAATTCTCGAAACATGGCTCATAATCATGGATGTCATGCCACGGTTGTGAAGTACACCATCATCAAGTAGAGGGTGTGCTATTCATTAGTATCCAGTAATAATGTCACAAGAGTACTATATTTTAATTAAGTGGCATACTATGTAATGTGTTCTCCTTGGTTGTTTTGTGAACGAAGAAACACTTGATATTTACCGATGTTCCCATGTTTCCTATGGAACGCTTGCCATCTAGTTAAACTGAAATTGTTAACTTTAGCGAGAGCATTCAATGGTAAGTTACATGCCACCTAGATACCAAATTATGAAGAATGTTGAACACGAAGTTCTTGGGTGTCTTTTGTGGTAAGAAGTGGGAAAAAATTCATAGTAAATGATTATTCCAAAATAGAAATATTCAATTCATGTTTCATTTATTTGTTATCTAGGAGCAACGGCACCTTCAAAGAAGAAAAGGTTTGATCAAGTCAAAGGCTGATACGGCATTCAAGCAGAAGGAGTATAAGATAGCAACAAAGATTTATGATTTGGTACACCTCTTGCATTATATCTATGATACTGGGAACTGGTTGAAGATATATAACTCTTTTTGTAATGTAAAACATGAAGGTTTGGTTGGCAAAAATAATTAATATTCCCTCTAATTCACAAAAAAAATGACGTTTTGGACCTTGACATGGTCTTGGGAATATATTTTTGACCACCAATTTATTTTCTGATAGTACTTCTCTACACAAATCTATGCGTATGATTTTCAACCCAATTTGAACGTTTTAAATGGTATTGTTTGTCTAAGTTTGACTTGGGACGTCTCTTTTTTGTGTACTGGAAGGAGTAATGATTAGTGCGACTAGGATACAATGATCCATGGAAACCATCTATTTGACTATAGATCAAACTAAAGTTATGATTAGATCTGACCAAGGGTCATCCAAAATGTATATGATCTGAAGCCAGTATACATTAAGAATGTGCTAGCATTCATGCATTACTATTTGGGGCAGAATGAATGAAGATTCCATCATCAAACTTGGTTGTTGTCTTACATCCCCAGAACCCATAAGAAGTTCATGACAGTGCATCAAATTATCTAGCTTTATCCAGATTGATCGTACAACAAGCCAATCTGTGTAGCAATAGAATGTGCTCCATATCCTGCAGTATTACTGTCTTACTGAGTAGTAATGTAGATAGTTTCCTACCTGTTAGCATGTGTGAACCATTAAAATAGAACTTTTGTATGTCACCACTCTACCTGGTATCCTGCGTGAGTCCCATGAATGAGCATTAATTAAAATAAGGCCTCCTTTGGTTCACGGGGTAGGGAAATCATAGGAATAGAAAAGTCATAGAAAATGGGATGACATGCATCTCAAATCCTATGAGTAGGAATAGGAAAGAAGATGTCCTTTGATTCACTTCATAGGATTTTTTCCATTGAGTCTAGGCTAATGTTTAGGCCTCCTTTGATTTAGAGGAATTTTAGAGGAATTTTAGAGGATAGGATTCTTATAGGATTTTTTTTCCTTTAGAGCCCTTTGGTTCATAGGAATGGATTCCTATTCCTACATAGGATTGGTTCCTATCCTCCACATTTCGGCCTCTTTTGGTTCATAGGATAGGATTATCATAGAAATAGGAATCTTGTAGGAAATGAGATGACATGTATCTCAAATCCTATGAATAGGAATAGGAAACAAGATGTCATTTGGTTGACACCAAAGGAATTTTTCCATTGAGTCTAGGCTCTTTTTTATTTTCCTATGAAATGTGGAGGATAGGAATCAATCCTATGTAGGAATAGGAATTCATTCCTATGAACCAAAGGGCTCTAAAGGAAAAAAATCCTATAAAAATCCTATCCTCTAGAATTCCTATGAAATTCCTCTAAACCAAAGGAGGCCTTCATAGGAAAATAAAAAAGAGCCTAGACTCAGTGGAAAAATTCCTTTGGTGCCAACCAAATGACATCTTGTTTTCTATTCCTACTCATAGGATTTGAGATACATGTCATCTCATTTCCTACAAGATTCCTATTCCTATGATAATCCTATCCTATGAACCAAAAGAGGCCTTATTTTCCTATGAATTGTGAAGGATAGAAAGAATTCCTCCATAGGAATAGGATTCCATTCCTACAAACCAAAGGGCTCTAAAGGAATTTTTCCTACAAAAATTCTATCCTATGAAATTCCTACAAAAATCCTCCAAACCAAAGAAGGCCTAAAACTTTTGTATGATGACATTTTATTAAGTTGAGACTAATATCTGCATGACCTCGTATGTTTGACCGTAGGCAATAGCTCATGGAGAGAGTGCAACACTGTATGCAAACAGGAGTGTTTGTAAACTACTCAAGGGTGATGGTGAAGGTGCTTTGTCAGATGCTCTCAGGAGCAGAATGCTGCGATCTGATTGGGCAAAAGCTTGCTACCGTCAAGCTGCAGCTCACATGCTACTCAAGGTGCCTCTAGATAGCCAGTGTGTTCAATTACAGAGAAGATTACATTGTTAGGATCCTTAACTTGGAGCCCAAGGGATAGACTATAGAGATAGTTACAAGAGATAGGATGAAATCACAACTAACTACCCTAGTCTAGGCTCGGTGGAGACGTCCTGGTTGAACCGGACCTTGCACGCCATATTTGTCGCTTAACACTTTTTAGCTGACGTCTCCATTCCTTTCGGTTGAATTCATGCAGGAAGGCAAGGGAACTCATGAAGAACCCTCCCCGCGAAGGCGAGCAGTGAGACACGGACTCCTGGGATGCAACATGTGCCAGTTTTCACTAAACTAGAGCAAGTAGGGCCTTCTAATCCTTATGTTCTGCTAGGAACCAAAACTCTCATTCATGTGGAGCTACGCCTTAAGACTGCTAACACGACTTGTGTGAATTTATCTTGTCTGGCATGTGGATCTTACTCGCCGTATTCAGTCACTTTACATTTGGTTAGACTTATTATCTTTCATGTGCCAGTTGCTTCTGAGGGGCCTGCTATATTTCTTATGAGTATCATGTGTTCAAGTCTGACCGTGACGGCAGTTTATAAACTGTATATACTACTATGTAGTATTCACTAAACGAAGTGGTTGGGCAGTAAACTTTCTTTTTTGAAGGTGGTTGGGCGGTAAACTAACTAACAGTAGAGTTATGAAAGTCAATAGTACTCCTTGTGTCAGGGCCGTCGAGTTCCCTATAACTTGATCTGGGACGAGGCGTGCCGTCGGATTTGGACTGAAGCGTTTCCCGGATAACCAACAGTAACCTGAACTTAGGGCCTCTTTGATTCGTGGGATTGTAAAAACATGGGAATAGAAAAAATATAAGATTGAAATGTCATGCTCATCTCAATCTTATAGGATTTTCGATTGTTTGATTGCATCATAGGAAAAACAAAGGATTCTTTCAAAGAGTTTGAGTGGATGCTAGAAATCCTATGGAAAGTAGTATAAAAAATTCCTTAGGAAAAATTTCTATAGGATTCAAACCTATGAATCAAACAACCAACATAGAAAAAATTCCTAAGAATTTTAATCCTTCAAAATTCCTATGCAAATCCTTTGAATCAAAGGAGCCCTTAGGTGAATCTTTCGACAGTTGTTCAGGAAAGAGGAGCAAGGCTGACAGGGCTGCCTCCTCAGCTCACACCCTTGAGCCAGTTCGTCCGCCTTCTCGTGTCGTGTTCCAGCGCAGTGGAATGCTTCGTCAATCGTCACCATGGCCGAGACTTTTATTTGTAGTGATCGTAACGTCCCCGTCGTGTCACGCCATTACCATTAAATCAAAACTCCTTGGCCAGATTGACCCGACAGCATCACCAATTATTGCTACCCCGGCCTGGATCAGCACTCCAAATCAGCTCCCCGCCCGCCTGAAAGCGGCGCAAGTGCAACTTGCGACTTTGCGAGGCATCTCGTTAGTTATCCTCGAGAGAGACGTGACACTTGCTCAACTGGCGTTACTTGTACTCCTTCCTGGCGGGCGATGGTTTGTCCTTCGGCATATGCTGCGTTGCGACTTGCGAGTTGCCACCCACCGTCGTCGCCTGGAATATACCGCGGCGTGCGAGGTGCGCGAGAGCATTTTGCACCGGAAAATGGCATCGCCGTCGACATACGTAGACATAGGGTCAGGCTTGGCAGGACATTGGGATTTTACCATGGGTAGTTCGTAGGTAGGCTCTGGTTCCTCTCCCGAGCTTCGGTTTGACGAGGGTTGACGATGTACGTCCATCGATCACAGTCTTGGCCTCTGACCATCAGAAGAAACAGAACAGTCGCCGTGAACGCAGCGTTGTGCAACGGCACGGCAGGGAGAACGGGCGTGGCCGTGAAAGCAGCGGACGGACGTGCACATCACCCGGGCAGCTACCGGTGCGTGTGTCGCTAGCTGCACGCATGCGCATCACGCACGGCGCTGGTTCCTCCGTCCGACGCGTCCAACGGCGGAGCGAGCGCGCGACATGGACCGTGGCTAAGCAAGCTAGGAGACGCGAGGGTTACTGTCACGGCGCGCCAGACGGGGGACGTGGTAGATCGCGCACGGTCGGACCGCCAGAACCTTCCTGCACGCAGACAAAACACCGCCGGTGGCCGGAAAAGCCGTCCACGTCGACCCCGGCCGGGTCGCCGTCGTCGAGCTAGGCAACGTGACGGAAATGCGCTTCACGTACGCGATCCGCAACAGGACGTTGCTCTCCACCTGCGACCGTCCGTTTTAATGTCTCTAGAAGCTCCTGGTTTCACGTATATCATTCCTTCCAACCGGTGATTGATTACAAACAAAATTAGACCACGTAAAATCCGAGTAAATAATTTTGCATTTGTGCTAATTTTACTGCACAGATCACATGCTTTAATTGCATCTTTTTACCTGTTGCAGTCGATGATGACACTGATGCAGCTGACGGCGATGTGGCTGACAAAGACGTCGATACAATGAGCAGAGATGCGTTTATTGCATCTCCAATGCTGACACTTAAATTTGCTTTGACGTATGTCCACGGACACTCATGTGGTAGCTGGTCATCCATCTGTATCCGTAAATGTCCGTTTTTATATGAGTTAATTATCATTTTGCCCTCAGTGCTGTTCATGTGCTCAGTTTTGTCCTCAGATGCGAATTGTGCTCGGTTTTGCCCCTAGTCCATGCACAGCTACTATGACGAGGTCAAACGGCCATATTTGAGTTCATTCCGTCCGCCGGCGTTAGTGATTGTGGGTCCGGAGCTTACATGTGGGACCGCGTGGACGTGGATCCGGAGCTGACATGTAGGCCCGTACAACTAAATCCCCAAATCATTCGTAGGATTCTACCTCACTCTGCCCATCCGCCGGGCGGCTGTCCTGCGCCGCTGTCAGCACCTGCCCCGCCACCGGCTGCACGGCCTGCTCCGCCGCTACCGTCCTGCGTCTACGCTCCACGGCTACCTGCGACGCTCGCCACCTTCTTGCGACGCCACGGGTGGGGCGCCCGCCACCTGCTCGACCCGCGGCACGGCCTCCTTCCGTGCACCCGGCCGGAGCGCTCAAAGGTGGGGGGCTGCTGGAGCTGTTTGAACTAGGAGGAAGAACCCTAGGGCGAAATGGCGAGCAGCGGCGACCCCGGAGTATTTGGCGAGGCAGGCATCGGGCCGGAGATCCGCCGCATCCACGACTGGGTTCCCGAGGGGCCAGTCTCGCCTCCTGTTTAGATTGAGTTTAGTTGTGCATTTGAACACTCGATTCGAGTAGGTTTGCCCAACTAGTGTGCTGATTGCGTCTCTGTTTTTCGCCGGTTAGGATGGAGTTGCGGTTTGCTTTCTTGGTGCACATTAGAAGGGACCGGTACATGTTTGATGCAAAGGATAAGAAGAAATACCAAGGAGGTTTCGATTATCTGTTGCCAATGGCTAGTAATTAGAGTTTCAGACAATTTGGGGAGGTAATTTGTAGCCAATATCCTTGGGGTTTGCTTGATGAAGTGGTATACAAATACTATGATGGGAAAAAGAAATGAGTGACAGTTGGTAATGATGAAGAGCTAGCTACCATGTTTGTTAGGCATGAAGAGAAAGATAATTTTTATGCGAGGCCGCAAGTTGATGTGCTTGAGCAGGCATTTGGACCTAGGATGACGGGTGCAACATCTCGGGGAGAACCAAGTCGTCGTAATGGCATCTCTAGCCAGAACAGTTCAGTTGATGCACAACGACGTGCTGGCTCGACAAGTGTGGGCAACAACAGTAGGGTCCCCCTTGAAGTGGAGCATGATGACTACAATTCTGGGGTTGATGAAGAGAAGCTATATTCTGATATTATTTGGAATTTACGACGGGCACCTTGGGCTGAAAAACAAGATGAGGCTCACAATGCAGTCCATGTGGATGATGACACGGTGGGTGAGGACGAAGACCTCGCAGCTGTTGAATGGGACCCTTTGAACCCTCATATGGAAGAAGGTACAATTTTTGCATCCATGAATGAGTGTAGAAATTGCTGGAATTTTGTCTATTTTGGGCCTAGCCCAATAGCAGTTTCAGAAATTCCTAATAAATCCTAGAGGTCCACTTAGCCCATTTGTGCCAGGCAAGGGATACTACTAAAGTTTAGTCCCACATTACTAGTTGAGTGGGAGTTGGACCTCCTTATAAGGGAGGTTCTTTCCCCACTTGTATGAGTATGAGAACAAGAGGGACATCCACGCGCGCTCCTCCTCCGCCGCCCGCCTCGCCGCACCGCGCCGCGCCGCGGGTTGCGGGAATGAGCTGAGCCGATGTCTAAATTTTTGACACGCACTACGGGTATACGAAAGGTCACACGGAAGCTGAAAATATTTTTGCGAAAGTGGAGTTCGAATGCGAACGGTGCAGCTCGTCGGCTGCTGGCTGTTCGCTTCATCTCCGTCTCTTCGTTTCACCTTCCGTCGCTGCCCTCTCGCCTCCTTCTCTTGCGCCTATAAAAGGGAGGTCCCTCCTCCCAGAGAATATAGACCAGAACCTCTTCCTCCTCTCACCACAAGTTCCTGAGCACTGCGTTGCTGCTACGATCTTCCCCATCCCGGCTTGCAGCGTGCACCGCAGATCGGGACAGTAGGCCTCCGAAACCGCACCTTTTGAGTCTTGTACGGGAGAAGGGTGATAAGGTTTTTGGGGAGCGCTCAGCGCGACTACTGGCTGCTTCATCATGGACGATCCGGTCGTCGACGACTACTTCCCCGATGTCCACGACCTCCTCCACGACATGGCAGACGAGGACACCGACCCCAAGTCCAGCACTTCTACTGCTGTTGTCCCGTACGTGTTCTTGCTCTTTCTGTTAGATGTCATGACACAGTTCTTTGCTATACTTTCCGTCCTACATGTGTTAGGTTCTACTTCATATATGCAACTTCATCTAGTGTCTGTTCTAGATGTGTTTAATTCAAGTTCATATATGCAGATGCTCTTTACCTTCTCTCTGTCAGAACGCATGACTTGTTTTATCTCTACTATATTATTCATGCTTTATCTAGTATTTCTGTTAATAAAATCATTCGGTAAATTGCTCATATTTCCAACAATCCAAAAACCTTATTATAGGCAATTTACCCCGAGTGGTTTTGCTGCTTCCATGAGACCTCCTATGTTTGAGGGTATCCACTATAAGAGGTGGTGCGTGAGAGCAGTCTTATGGTTTCAAACCATGAGTTGCTATGACGCCACTCTTGGCAAACCTGAAGGAGAGCTTGATGCTCAACAAGCACAAGCCTTTCAGAAAATGGATACTCTGTTTAAGGCTGCTCTCTTGAGTGTTCTTGGTGAGAACATAGTTGATACTTATGCGTCAATTGATAATGGAAAAGATATGTGGGATGCACTAGAGGCCAAGTTTTGGGTCTCGGATGCTGGCACTGAGTTGTACATCATGAAGCAATTCTATGATTATAGAATGACTGAAGAGCGCTCCGTGGTTGAGCAAGCTCATGAGATACAATCATTTGCTAGAGAACTTGAGCACTTCGGTTGTATGCTACTGGACAAGTTTGTTGCCAGAGGTATCATCACTAAGCTTCCTCCTTCATGGAGGAACTTTGCTACCTTGTTGAAGCATAAGAGGCAGGAGTTTTCCGTCCCAGATCTCATTGGCACTCTTGATGTGGAAGAAAAGGCGAGAGCAAAGGACACACGTGCTCGAGGTGTTGAGGGAGGATCTAGTGCCAATGTGGTACAGAAGCAGAACTTCCAGCCCCACAAGTTCAAGAACAACGGCAAGTTTTATGGTAAAGCAAAGTTTGATGGGAAGAACAAGGTTGTCCAGCACAAGAACTTCAAGAAGAAGAATGACAAGAAGAAAGGTGTTTGTCATGTGTGTGGGGATCCTGATCATTGGGCTCCTAGTTGCCCTAATCGCTATGGCAAGCGTCATCCTGGGAAAGGCGGCAAGACCGCTAATGTTGTCATTGGAGACATTGATATGAAGGATGCTGGGTATGGTATATTTTCCACTATTCTTTCAGTATGTTATTCTCCTGATTGGTTGATTGACACGGGTGCTAATGTGCATGTATGCGGTGATATTTCCATGTTTTCGTATTATCAGACCGCAGGGACTTCAATCGTGCTGATGGGCAATGGTTCAAGTGCTTATGTTCGTGGTGTTGGCATGGTCGATCTGAAGTTTACTTCGGGGAAGATCGTGCGGCTGAAGAACATGCATTATGTCCCCTTCGTCAATAAAAATCTTGTTAGTGGATCCCTTCTGTGTAGAGATGGATACAAGCTTGTCTTTCAGTCGAATAAATTTGTAATATCCAAGTATGGAACCTTTGTTGGTAAAGGCTATGATTCAGGAGGCCTGTCTCGTTTATCCTTATCAGACGTTTGCAATAAAGTTGTTAATCATGTTTGCAACAATAGTGAATCAAATGTGTGGCATTCACGTCTTTGTCATGTTAACTTTGGTTGCATGTCGCGACTAGCAAAGTTGAACTTAATCCCTAGTTTCATCACTGTCAAGGGATCTTAGTGTCAAGTGTGTGTGCAAGCTAAGCAACCTCGTAAGTCTCACATGACTGCGGAAACGAGAAATCTTGCACCACTAGAACTCATACATTCAGATCTTTGTGAAATGAATGGCATTTTGACAAAAGGTGGAAAGAAATATTTCATGACGTTAATTGACGACTCCACTAGATACTGCCGTGTGCATCTTCTAAAATCTAAGGATGAGGCTTTGAACTTTTTCAAGATCTATAAAGCTGAAGTGGAAAATCAACTTGATCGAAGAATCAAGAGGCTTAGGTCTGACCATGGTGGAGAGTATTTTTCTAATGAATTTGATGCTTTTTGTGCGGAACATGGTATAATCCATGAGAGGACGCCTCCCTACTCACCTCAGTCAAATGGGGTGGCCGAAAGAAAGAACCGTACTGTAACTGATTTGGTTAACGCCATGTTAGACACATTGGGTCTCTCCAAGGCATGGTGGGGGGAGGTGATATTGACGGCATGTCGTGTCCTAAACCGAGTTCCAAAAAGAACAAAGAGATAACTCCATTCGAGGAATGGGAGAAGAAAAGGTTAAAACTCTCTTATCTACGAACATGGGGTTGTTTGGCGAAAGTCAATGTTCCAATTCCAAATAAGCGGAAGCTTGGACCAAAAACTGTGGATTGTGTTTTCCTGGGATATGCTTTTCATAGCATTGGCTATATATTCTTGGTTGTAAAATCTGGGGTACCTGACATGCATGTCGGTACGATTATGGAGTCAAATGATGCGACTTTCTTTGAAAATATCTTTCCCATGAAGGATATGGCTACCTCATCTAATCAGAAGATGTCTAGTTCATCGAATCAGGAACCAGTTACAATTATCGAACCTGCCATTTCGATGGAACACTTTGAAAGTCCTGTGGAGGAGAATAATGAAGTTCCTACTAGGAGCAAGAGATAGAGGACTGCAAAGTCCTTTGGTGATGATTTTCTTGTGTATCTCATAGATGACACTCCCAGTTCTATTTCAGAGGCCTATGCATCTGAAGATGCTGACTACTGGAAGGAAGCGGTTCGTAGCGAGATGGATTCCATCTTAGCGAATGAAACTTGGGAGATAACTGATCGTCCTTATGGGTGCAAACCTATAGGATGCAAATGGATATTCAAGAAGAAGCTTAGGCCTGATGGTACTATTGAAAAGTACAAGGCTCGACTCATGGCTAAGGGTTATACCCAAAAGGAAGGTGAAGACTTCTTTGATACTTACTCACCTGTGGCTCGACTGACCACTATTCTAGTTCTACTTTCACTAGCTGCCTCACATGGTATTCTCGTTCATCAAATGGATGTTAAGACTGCTTCCCTAAATGGAGAGTTGGACGAGGAAATTTATATGGAACAACTAGATGGGTTTGTACTAGATGGTCAGGAAGGAAAAGTGTGCAAGTTGCTGAAGTCTTTGTATGGACTCAAGCAAGCACCCAAACAGTGGCATGAGAAGTTTGAAAGAACTTTAACAGCTGCAGGCTTTGTTGTAAATGAAGCTGACAAATGTGTGTACTATCGCCATGGTGGGGGCGAGGGAGTTATCCTTTGCTTGTATGTTGATGACATACTGATTTTCGGAGCAAATCTGAATGTTATTAAGGAGGTCAAGGATTTACTATCTCGTTGCTTTGAGATGAAGGATTTAGGAGTGGCTAATGTCATTCTGAACATCAAGTTGTTGAGAGACGATGATGGTGGGATTACATTGCTTCAATCTCACTATGTGGAAAAGATCTTGAGTCGCTTTGGCTACAGTGACTACAAGCCCTCTCCAACACCATATGATGCTAGTGTGTTGCTTCAAAAGAATCAAAGAATTGCTAGAGACCAATTGATGTATTCTCAGATTATTGGCTCGCTTATGTACTTAGCCAGTGCTACAAGACCTGACATCTCTTTCGCTGTTAGCAAACTGAGTCGGTTTGTTTCAAAACCAGGAGATGTGCATTGAAAAGCTCTAGAGAGAGTTTTGCGTTATTTGAAAGGCACTGCAAATTATGGAATTCACTACACCGGGCACCCAAAGGTGCTTGAAGGGTATAGTGACTCGAACTGGATCTCAGATGCTTATGAGATAAAGGCCATGAGCGGATATGTATTCACTCATGGAGGTGGCGCTATTTCTTGGAAGTCTTGCAAGCAGACCATCTTAACGAGGTCAACAATGGAAGCAGAACTCACATCACTAGATACAGCTACGGTCGAAGCAGATTGGCTTCATCGGCTCTTGAATGACTTGCCGGTTGTTGAGAAACCTGTACCGGGTGTCCTTATGAACTGCGACAATCAAACTCTGATCACAAAAGTGAGCAGCTCAAAGGATAACATGAACTCATCAAGGCACGTTCAGAGAAGGTTAAAGTCTGTCAGGAAAATGAGAAACTCCGGAGTTATTGCATTGGATTATATTCAAACGTCTAAAAATCGGGCAGATCCTTTTACTAAGGGTCTATCACGTAATGTGATAGATAATGCATCGAGGGAGATGGGTATGAGACCCACAATATGAGTTGTTCACAGTGGTAACCCATTCTTTGTGATCGGAGATCCCGTGAATTAGATATGGAAGACAAGTTGTTGGTCAACTGAGAGGAGAGTATCCTTACTATTAACAATACCACTTCATGAAGATGCAATACTCTTCTAATCTGCATGGCAGGTTGATGTATATCTTAATGTGTTCTAAGTGGCTCTTTTAAGCAGAGATGTTGTCCTACAGAACATCTTTTGAAGAACACACCTGTATGAGTCTAATTGTTAAACGTCGCAATCTATGAGAGTAGGATTCTCTCTAGTAAACTCATGAAAAGTCTAGGAGTATGACGCATAAGCTCCACCCGCAGGGAAGACCCACGGTAGCCATGTATCGGTCAAGGCTTTATGTGAAGCTAGATTCGCAGAAAACTTGCAGTTCAAGGCCCAGTCCACTGTTGAAGTTGCTTACTAGTGTAGCATAGAGTTCTAGGTGGAAGTTCAACTTAACAGTCTCCACTGCAGTACCGGTATATAAAACAGTGTTTTGGAACCAAAGGCAATTTTTGTGTGCCTCTGGGATCTGGTGGGGGATTGCTGGAATTTTGTCTATTTTGGGCCTAGCCCAATAGCAGTTTCAGAAATTCCTAATAAATCCTAGAGGCCCACTTAGCCCATTTGTGCAAGGCAAGGGATACTACTAAAGTTTAGTCCCACATTGCTAGTTGAGTGGGCGTTGGACCTCCTTATAAGGGAGGTTCTTTTCCCACTTGTATGAGCATGAGAACAAGAGGGACATCCACGCGCGCTCCTCCTCCGTCGTTTGCCTCGCCATGCCATGCCTCGTCATGACGCGCCGCGGGTTGCCACGCACTACGGGTATACGAAATGTCACACGAAAGCTGAAAAGATTTTTGCGAAAGTGGAGTTCGAATGCGAACGGTGCAGCTCGTTGGCTGCTGGCTGTTCGCTTCATCTCCGTCGCTGCCCTCTCGCCTCCTTCTCTTGCGCCTATAAAAGGGAGGTCATTCCTCCCAGAGAAGACGGACCAGAACCTCTTCCTCCTCTCGCCACAAGTTCCTGAGCACTGCGCTGCTGCTACGATCTTCCCCATCCCGGCTTGCGGTGTGCACCGTAGATCGGGACAGTAGGCCTCCGAAACCGCACCTTTTGAGTCCTGTATGGGAGAAGGGTGATAAGGTTTTTGGGGAGCGCTCAGCGCGACTACTGGCTACTTCATCACAGACGATCCGGTCGTCGACGACTTCTTCCCCGACGTCCACGACCTCCTCGACGACATGGCAGGCGAGGACACCGACCCCAAGTCCAGCACTTCTGCTGCTGCTGTCCAGTACGTGTTCTTGCTCTTTCTGTTAGATGTCATGACACAGTTCTTTGCTCTACTTTTCGTCCTACATGTGTTAGGTTCTACTTCATATATGCAACTTCATCTAGTGTCTGTTCTAGATGTGTTTAGTTCAAGTTCATATATGCAGATGCTCTTTACCTTCTCTCTGTCAGAACGCATGACTTGTTTTATCTCTACTATATAGTCATGCTTTATCTAGTATTTTTGTTAATAAAATCGTTCGGTAAATTGCTCATATTTCCAACAGAAATGCACTTGTGACATACTGCATCAAGATAGAACGTACTTTCAAAGTTGACAAGAGAGATCAAGTACGTTACAAAGTGCACTGTCTGACTGAGGGTTGTCCATGGAGGCTGCTCGCATCTAAAATGTGAAATAGCACTAATGTTCAGGTCAAAGTGAACCCTTCTAAGCACACATGCTAGGAATCAACCCTTAGGAAGGATACAATCAGTAGAGCCAAGTCAAGATGGGTGGCAGAAGAAGTAAAGAAGTGGGTGAAAGAAAACCAACAAGTGGGTCCAAAGGAATTGCAGAAGAACATCAAAGATAAGTTCAAGATAGATTTACCATACATGAGGTTGTTCAATGGTAAACAACATTCTATGAATTCTATTTATGGTAACTGGCAAGAAAGTTTTCAATTGTGGTATTCATTCAAAGGTGAAGTGGAGAGGACAAGCCCAGGTAGTATTGTAGATATTGATCACCACACCGTGGAGTACACATTCAGGGAAGTGACAAAGACCAAGGAATGCTTTAGGAGGGTTTTTGTCTGCTTTGAGGCTTGTCACCGGGGTTTTTTGGCAGGCTGCAGGCCTTATTTGGCTATTGATGCCACTTTTCTCACAGGGAGGTTTAAAGGACAATTAGTAGCATCTTGTGCAGTTGATGCACACAGTTTTGTATTTCCAGTTCCCTACGGGTGTGCTGGAGACAGAGTCTGGGGAGAGCTGGACTTGGTTTTTGCATAATCTGCGCCGGACTATTGCATATCCCAATGGGTTGGTCATTCATACAGATGCCTGCAAAGGTTTAGAAGTGGTCGTAGACAATGTGTTCCCTGGAGTAGAGCATAGGGAATGCATGCGTCACCTTGCTGCAAATTTCATGAAGAAATACAAAGGAAAGGTGTATACCGACAATTTATGGCCATCATCTTTGACTTGCATTGTGAAGAAGCACAACTACCACTTGAGGCAGTTATACATGAACCCCAAAATGAAAGAATACTTGGAAACACACCACTCCAAGTTATGGGCCAGAAGACAATTCAGTGAACTGAGAAACTTAACTATGTGCATAATAATCTAGCAGAGTCTTTCAACTCAACGATACGGAAACTAAAGGGTCATTATGTGGTGGATTTGCTTGACAGGATCAGGATAGAATACATGCAGAAATTTCATTATCGTGCAGGGATAGCCGAGGCAAAATTCATGGGCCACATTATCATCCCTGTCGTGATGAATGAACTGAAGCAGAAAACAACAGGCTTGAAAATGAACATGACTCTTTTCTTGGGTACCACAGCAGAGATATCAAATTTGGATAAATAGAAGAGGGAATGGAGATATTCAGTGGATTTAGAAGCTAGAACTTGCAGTTGTAGGCAATGACGGATAACTAGGTTGCCATGCATTCGTGCCTTGTTTTTCGTCACTTCTCTCCCAGGTCCAGCAGGGAACATACAGCAGTATGTGCATGATTACTACTTTGTTGCAAGGTTCAAAGCCACATATGCTTATGCCTTGCCTGATATGGAGGGAAAACAACAATGGGACATGGTGGACCCTGGATTCAAGCTTTGCGCTCCAGTTCTGAAGAGAGCAGCAAGTAGACCAAGGAAGAGTCGAATCAGACCTCGCAGCGAAGGAGCTGGACTTGGAGCGAGGAAGCGTAAGTGCACAAGGTGTGGTGTCTGGTCATTTCGGTAAGTATTGTGATAACACAGTAGATCCAGAGTTCGGAGAGAGTTTCGATGAAGGCTTCGATGATAATGTTGGTTAGTAGCTGGTTGCCTCAACAGATGATGAAAATGATGGTCAACAGCCAGTTGCATCAGATGAGGATTTTGACGAGGTTCCAAATGATGATGGTCAACAGCCGCATGATTTTGACGATGATCCAAAATATCCTCCAAATAATGATTCAAGTGAGGCTTCAAATGGTGATCCAAGTGAGGCTCCAAATAGTGATCATGGTGATCCAAATGAGGCTCCAAATGGTGATCATGATGATCCAAGTGAGGCTCCAAATGATGATCCAAGTGAGGCATCAAATGGTGACCAACCTTCTGTAGTTGTGAGTTCTGCTAGGTATGTAAATCTTGCAAGGGTCAAATACTACTGTACATTTATCACTTGACATGATCACATTACCCTTTATGCTTTGCACAGCTCTATGATAGATTTGAAGAAGACGCGCAAGGTACCAACAACCAAGAGGAGAAGAGAAGAAGCAATGAGCACAAGATGCACGAGGAGCAAAGTGATGGCAAGAAGCTCAAGGAAGAGACAGAAGCCCCAACGCTATTTATGAATAAGGGTTACCCTATGAATAATTATGAAACATTATGAATAATGTTGTATTTTTGTTGGATGATGTTGGACCTATGTTAGTACTATGTTTGAGATGATGTTTAAATCTGTTGGATGATGTTTGAATGAGCACATGGTTTTTCCTTTTTTTGATTTTTTTTGAATTTTATTTTGTTCATTTGAATTCTGGTCAAACCTAACTTTGACCAAGATTTAAAGAAGTCTAAAACATCAAAATGAAAAACTAAGCATGGATCATTCTTAGTCAATCCAAAATGAAGCTGTGGTGAGGTTTTTGAAATTTTCATGAAAAATGTGCTAAAAAGAGGGGTCCAAAGATAGAGTAAACGGCCTCATTTCTAAGTAAGGCTTTTTTCGACCTTGTCTAAATCAGCCAAATAGCTTTCCTACACATATATCCTATATATACAGACTATGTGCGTTGGTTTTTCCATTTTTTAATTTTTTTAATTTGTTTTGATCATTTGAATTCTGGTCAAACTTTACTTTGACCAAGATTTAAACAAGTGTAAAACATCAAAATGAAAAACTAAGCCTGGATCCTTCTTAGTCACTCCAAAATGAAGTTGTGGTGAGTTTTTTAAAATTTTCATGTTCATTTCCCCAAAACACTTGTCTTCACTTCATACAAGAGAGTTTGAGATACTCGAGATATCACACAACACATGAAACTTATCGTTTAAATGTATGTAAACCTTGTTTATCAACTTAAATCATTAGTATATGACATAAGAAGACTATGTGCGCATGTTTTTATTTTTCTGATTTTTATTTAATTTATTATGCTCATTTGAAATCAGGTCAAACATAGCTTTGACTGCTTCAAACCCCTCCCAAACCCTGCTAACCCTAGCGCTGAACAAGGACCGTTCATCTAACCCTGGCGATGATCAAGGGTCGTCGATCTAACCCTTCTAGAAGAAATCTGCGGGGAGGAGGGGGCGATCCGCAAGATGCAATCTGATTGGCTGGGAGATTTTTTTTAAACAAATACCGGGCGCGCTGGATGGACTGTTGGGGCGTCTCGTTGTGTGGGCCTGAGACCGCAGTAAATAGCCCGTCTCAGCCTTTTCAGGCCTTGCATGCATGGGAGGCGGCGACGTGTGTTTGCATGCGCGGGAGGCGAACGTGCATGCATGCGAGCGAAGCGAGCGAGGCGCGCTAGGCAAGCTAGGCTAGCGAGGTGAGCTAGGTGGTTTAGGGCAGCGAGTCAGATGCACCGCCCGGTCAAAGAGCTATGCAGTAATTCAGATGCACGCATGCGCCTCATGCATCGTTTTCGTGCAAAAATTAAAGAGTGCAAAATGTAACGGATACACACACGCGTCCGGATTCACACACGTACCATTCTCATCCTTTCTCTCTTCCTCTCCCACCCACAGGTTTCTAAATGGGGTGCCTCTCTTCCTCTCCCACCCACAAGCCAGATCATCCGATCCATTCTCTCCAACTTGAAACACCCAAGCGACCGAGACCTCCCAAGCGAGACCAAGTGAAGATGCAGTTCAACGGGCCAACCTTCAATCGTCCGCCTGTCATGCTGGAGCTGCGCTACCCATCGGGCGTGCTCGTGGAGAGGGAGCTCCGTGTGTGGGCTATTTCAAGGTGGAGGGGTTCCGTAGGACTCACCCACGCCTTCCTCAGAGCCGGCTATGCCCACCTCCCACGGGGCTCGCCTAGGATGTTCACCCTCAACGAGGTTCGTGACCGCGGCGACATCCTCCTACTGCTCACGGTCACCTTCACCAACCCGTTTGACGCGCGTGAGCTCCTCGGCCAAGTCTTTTGGTGCGGCTGCGAGGCCATCTTCTTCACCGTGTACAACATCTACCCCAACTACGAGAGCATCTTCTTCACCGTGTACAACATCTACACCAACTACGAGAGCATCTTCCCCACTCCAGGCCAGATGCACTCCCTTCCCTATGACGAGGAGGAGGAGGTGTGAAGATGAAGACGGTGTTGAAGGGGCGCGCGGCCAAGGTGAAAGAAGGAGGTCAATATGAAGATGTTCAAGCCCGGAGTCAAGCTCGTCATGCTTCGTTTTTATTTTGGTGCTTTTCTATGTCATGTCGTGTCATGTTTCGTCATGTGCCCGTGAACTTATTATTGTAAGGGTACGGTGTGTTGCATCTTATCTAAGTTATTAGGATTTATTATGTGTGTTAAAGAATGTCCGTGCCAAAACATATCATTTCTTCCCTAAACCAAGTCATGAAGTTCGAGAACTTGTGGTTTTCATTAATGAAAATCGGAAGGGGTGAGAAGCCCTCTGTTTCATTCAAAAAAAGTAAGTCATGAACTAACATGCAAATTTATTCCTTTAAATCCTAAACCAAGTGCCACTCCAACCAAAATCATGTGGCAGTGCAAACATACGTTTTCAACCTTCCAACCCTCCAAAATTTCAGTGCAAAACAAAGGAAAATCACTCTCATGCGTGTGCAAACATTCACCGTCTCACTTTTTTTTGACAAATTTCATGGTCTAGCTATGTATACCTTCCTTCCCTATTCATGTGTAACACCCACGATGCGGCTATATCTCTCACGTGTCAGAGCACGACTTAGAGGCATAACCGCATTGTAGGCATGTCGCAAGAGGGGTAATCTTTACACATCCCATGTACTGAATAAGAAAGAGGTACAGAGTTGGCTTTTAATCGCCACTTCACACAATACATAAATATAGCATTACATCATCCAGATACAATCAAGGTCCGACTACGGAACCAAAATAAAGACAACCCCAAATGCATAAGATCCCCGATCGCCCCCAACCGGGCTCCACTACTGATCGTCTCGAAAAGAAATGTATTAACGTCCTGAGTCCTCATCGAACTCCCACTTGAGTTCAGTCGCATCTCCTGGAATGGTATCATCGGCACCTGCATCTGGTTTTTGAAAGGAATCTGTGAGTCACGGGGACTCAGCAATCTCGCACCCTCGCGATCAAGACTATCTAAGCTTATGGGTAGGGAAAAGTAGTGAGGTGGAGCTGCAGCAAGTACTAGCATATATGGTGGCTAACTTACGCAAATGAGAGCGAGAAGAAAAGACAAAGCACGTTCGAGAATCTATGATCAAGAAGTGATCCTAGAACTACTTACGTTCAAGCATAACCCGAGGTCGTGTTCTCTTCCCAGACTCTGCCGAAAAGAGACCATCACGACTACACACTCTGTTGATTCATTTTAATTAAGTTAAGTTTCAAGTTCTCTACAACCGGATATTAACAAAATTTCCATCTGCCCATAACCGCGGGCACGGCTTTTGAAAATTCAAAACCCTACAGGGGTGTCCCAACTTAACCCATCACTGTTAGAGTTGTGTCGAATATAGTGTACAAGGTAGGTTACAGTTGGACTAGGAGTTGTATTGTGTTTACATAGGATGTGGAGTTGTGTCCTAATAGGACACTTGTATCCTAGGCCTCTCATATATAGCGGGGGTAGACACACGATGTAACTTATGCCAACATAATAGCACCGGAACGCGGGGGAAGCCGGCGGCATGTGCCGGCATCCAGGGCGACCGGGTGCGGTATTGTAGCGGTGTCATGGGGAGGAGCGCACATAGTCAGGCCCCGGGGATGTAGCCATATTGGTGAACCTCGTTAACAAATCTCGGTGTCGTGCTCGTGTGATTGCTTGGTTCTCGGATGATCGACGGTATGCCTCGGATTTATTCTAACAAGTGGTATCATGAGCTAGGTTATTTAAAGATTGATCTAAAGAAAGGAAGAAAGCGTCGACGGAAGTCTGCATGAAGCAATCGTAATACGGGATAAGTCATCGGCGAGTTACGATGCAAAGCAGATGTATTGGTCGAGTCGTAATCTTCATGGAAGCAATGGGAAGCGGTCTCGGCGTGATAACGTGCAGCAGGCTAGCGGCGCTTGGCACGCGGGTACATGGCAAATCGATTCTATGCGGGCTCCTGTGGCCTTCGGATCGAGGCCGACCGGGCGGCTGTTGCGTGCAGGCGGCAGTCAGCAGATCAGATCGAATCTGACCGGAAGCGACCCGGCGGTAGCTGGCATACCTCGCGTTTGGAGGCCCCAGCAAGGAGCTGGCGTCGTGCGGAGCAACACCAGGCCGGCGGCCCATTGCAGGTGCAGCGGTTGACCAGGGCGTGGCTGACCAGCTCGGGCAGGAGGCCCAGTTGATAGTAGACCGGTGCGGGCTGGCTAGGCAATGGCCGGCTGCTGGTGGGTGTGCTCCATGAGCCATGCGCGTGAGAGCTAGAGGAGTCACGTACAGGGATTTGTTTTGAGACAAAAAAGGAACCGGCCAGGGTCACGTGTGTGTACTGGGTGCACGGAGAAGCTAAAAAAACAAATAGAGACAATGAAAATTGTGCAGTTGCATGGAATTTTTTTTGGAGTCGATTTGTTGTGAAGGCTTGGAACACGTGGACAGGTTACGGAGGCGTGCGGACAAGCACGTCATGAGGATCACACAAACACAGGGCGTCAATCAATGCACGGAGATGTGCAGGTGATCATGATGCAAGGTCGAGCATGATTGCAGTCGGTTAATTTCGGCTGGGTTGGACTGGACTGTCTGACGGATCGACTGGGATGTCGGTTGGTACAGAAGACGATGGTGGGATCGGCGACGACGACATAGGAGCGTGGTGCTGATGGTGACCGTTTTTTGGGCGTGGAAACACGCGGCACGGGCCTGAGTGCTTGTGTGACTTCGACAAGACTATGACGCGGGGTTGATTCAAGACGGTGCACACGGAGCTTGAAGTTGACGGGGCGCGAGGGTGGACTGATCATCTACCATGGAGTCATGTTGAAGGTGGAGTTGGATTGAGGGGCTACGGTGTAAGGATCCAGGGAATCGAAGCCTATTCAGCAAGGAGGAAAAGCGAGTGACATGCAGTTTGGACTGGAACTCAGTGGTCTGATGAAAGCGTGAAACTCGTCATCGGTCGATGATGATCGGTGTACTCTGCAGTAGGGGTTGAGTGGTGTGGGTTCGCGACCCTTGAGACTCGACCGGGACAGCGGAGGCTCGACGCAGTAATAGTGGCGAGGCGTGCGGTATGCACGGGACATGGAGACGGGCCAGGGCTCTGGTGGTCATACATGTGGTGAGACATCTGCGAATTTGACTCGGAATGACTAAAAGCAATGGCGAAATTCCTTCATGTTTCAGACAGACAGTCAAGAAAGGAGTGGTGATGTTGAGTTCAGGTAACTCTTATGTGTGACACCCAATATGTGAGTTGTTCAATTTCACGCAGGTCAGTGATCAGTGTGTGATGGCGTTGGACTGATACTCTGGAAGTTGGGAGCGCAAACTAGAGTAATGTGGAACTTAGTTTCGTTCGAGTGTTGACTCTGGTCAAGAAAAGAAGGGACTACAAGTTGCAGGTGGAGTCATATGGAGTCTTTGGAGTAGCAGCGGTACTCACGGGATAAGCTCAAGTCCAATGTACATGGAAGTTTGACGCATTGACGAATTCAAGGTGGTGGAGAATATTCGCCAAGGTGGAGTTTGTTAGAGTTGTGTCGAATATAGTGTACAAGGTAGGTTACAGTTGGGCTAGGAGTTGTATTGTGTTTACATAGGATGTGGAGTTGTGTCCTAATAGGACACTTGTATCCTAGGCCTCTCATATATAGCGGGGGTAGACACACGATGTAACATATGCCAACATAATAGCACTGGAACTCGGGGGAAGCCGGCGACATGTGCCGACGTCTAGGGCGACCGGATGCGGTATTGTAGCGGTGTCATGGGGAGGAGCGCCCATAGTCAGGCCCCGGGGATGTAGCCATATCGGTGAACCTCGTTAACAAATCTCGGTGTCGTGCTCATGTGATTGCTTGGTCCTCGGATGATCGACGGTATGCCTCGAATTTATTCTAACAATCACAAGCTCTCACGGTCAACGAAGGATATTCCTTCTCCCAGGACGGCCCGATCAGACTCGGAATCCCGGTTACAGGACATTTCGACAATGGTAAAACAAGACCAGCAAAGCCGCCCGATGTGCCGACAAATCCCGATAGGAGTCGCACGTATCTCGTTCTCAGGGCACACCGGATAGGTCAAGCTACGAGTAAAACCAACCCTCGAGTTACCCAGAGGTGGCCCCGCAGGCTGTCCGTTTCGGACCAATACTCAGAGGAGCACTGGCCCGGGGGGTTTAAAATAAAGATGACCCTTGAGTCCAGTAAAGCCAACCCTCGAGTTACCCCGAGGTGGCCCCGCAGGCTGCCCGTTTCGGACCAATACTCAAAGGAGCACTGGCCCGGGGGGGTTTAAAATAAAGATGACCCTTGAGTCCGCGGAACCCAAGGGAAAAAGGCTAGGTGGCAAATGGTAAAACCAAGGTTGGGTCTTGCTGGAGGAGTTTTATTCAAGGCGAACTGTCAAGGGGTTCCCATTATAACCCAACCGCGTAAGGAACGTAAAATTAAGGAACATAACACCAGTATGACGGAAACTAGGGCGGCAAGAGTGGAACAAAACACCAGGCATAAGGCCGAGCCTTCCACCCTTTACTAAGTATATAGGTGCATTAAAGTAAACAAGATATAATGATGATATCCCAACAATAATCATGTTTCAACAAGGAACATCCTCCAATCTTCACCTGCAACTAACAACGCTATAAGAGGGGTTGAGCAGAGCGGTAACATAGCCAAACAACGGTTTGCTAGGACAAGGTGGGTTAGAGGTTTGACATGGCAATATGAGAGGCATGATAAAGCATGTGGTAGGTATCGCGGTATAGGCATAGCAATAGAGCGAGCAACTAGTAAGCAAAGCTAGAAGTGATTTCGAGGGTATGGTCATCTTGCCTGCAAAGTTCTCCGAGTTGACGTAAGCATGATCCTCGTAAGCGTACTCAACGGGTTCCTCGATCACGTACTCGTCTCCCGGCTCTACCCAAAGCAAGAACACAAGCAAAGGGAAACACAATCAACCACGGTGCAATGCGCAAGCAACATGATGCAAAACATGGCATGATATGTGGGAAGTAATATGCAATGCATATGCATGCTTCGGAAAGGAAAGATTAAACTAGGCCTCAACTTGGCAAACTAAGAGTGCCGCTGGAAAGATGAGTTAATTTCGGTCGAAATCGATATAAAGATCACCGGAATTGGATGCACGGTTTGCAAATGGCAAGCAAAACAATAACGGCACTATCCTGCGATTAACAGCATGATGACATCTAAAATGCAACAAGAAACTAAGCTACTGCACTCTAACATAGCAATAAAGCACATGACAGTGATCCACTCAAGATGCTTGACAAAAAATGAACACTGAGCTACGGCTAAATCACACAATAGCAGATTCAAATAAGCATGGCAAAAGTGCAAAAGATATCAGGTTCACACACTTAGTGAAAATAACATGTCAGGATTTAACATTAGGAAGCAAAGTTTAGAGCAAGATAACAACCTGCTACAGGAACATATCATGGCAAAGCAAGGCATGGCATGAAACTACTCAAAGCATATAACAAAAGTCCCTTACTGACCATAAGCCAAAAAGGATCAGAAGATATGATGGCACCCATGTAAACATAGCAAGTTTCGTTAACAGATTCAGACTTAACAGAAAACTGGATATGGCAAAAACAGAGTTACCTAAGCATGTTTGCGAGCTCGATGCACTCACCACAAGGCATTTCATGACAAACTTAGCATACACCCAGCAAGAAGACATGTTCAAGAAGCTAACCATGGCAAGAACAATCTCATAGAATGCATGGATCAACTACAACAACCTCGGCAAAATTGCTTAACACGTAAACAATCTGTCAGGAACATTTTATAGCAAAAGTAGAGTAAGATTGAGTCATTCTAGGGGACTCCATAATTTCAAACAAAGACATGGATGGATAAAACATAACAATATCTCAAAATCATCCTTACTGAATATGCTCAAAAGAGGCATGGATCACTCTGTAGCAACATGGACACGTGGCATAAAAATAACATCAGGAAAATGTCTTAGAAGAATTCTAAGTCCCTGAAAACAGCAACATCACGAGAGCTACTTTGCATGCTTGTGCTAGTCACCACATTGATCACAAAAAAACATGGCATACATCCCTGTAAAGATGGCATGGCATAGCCCAAGACACATGTAGGGCTCAAGTTCATAGGAGGCACACATTAATCATGGCAAAAATGACAAATGTCCATAATCTGATAAGAAACAGAAACTAACATTACATAGCACTCTTGTAACAACATTTAGGACATCAAGAGGGACTCAAACAAGCATGGTGCAATGGAATAAAATGAAGAGCACATCCAGACGAACAATTTGATATATTACACGCCCAAAACGGAGCTACGGATGCAAAGTTATGATGCGATAAACATGCCAAAACAATAACTAGAAAAAGGACTTAGGGAAATTAGACCTCTCCGGTCAGATCTAGGGTTCAAAGGGGTCCGCGAACCGAGGCGGCCATGCACGCACTCTGGCGAGGCGGTGCTGGCCGGGGACGGCGAGGAAATGGCGGACCCGCCGGCTCCTGCCCGGATCTGGCTGGAGACGGCGGGGAGCGGCGTGGCGGCGCCGGTCGGCGACGGGGCGGCGCGCGGGTGGCAGGGCCGGCGCAGGGCGGCGCGGCGGAGCGGCGAGGCCGGCGCAGGGCGGCACAGCGGAGCGGCGATGGTGGCGGGGCGGCACGCGGGCGGCGGGCGAAGCGGTGCGGGCGGCGCTCGGCGATCGGGCCTCGGGGGCCCGCGGCGGGCCGGCGGCGAAGGCAGTGGAGTGGGCCACGTGGCGCGCTGTGATAGGCCGTGGGCGGCGGCGCGATTCGTCCGGGGTCGCCCGGACGTGTCCGGTGGCGCGGAGGGGAAAAATCAGGATTTCGTCTGCGATTTTGAACGGGGAAGCCCTATTTATAGCTAGGCCACTTTGGGCCACTTTGGAGAGGTGTTGGGCTGCAACACACACTATGCCTTTACGGTTCCTCAGTTAACCGTTGGAGTATCAAACGAAGTCCAAATGACACGAAACTTGACAGGCGGTCTACCGGTAGTATACCAAGGCCTCTTGGCAAGTCTCGGTCCAATCCGAGAAGGTTTAACACTCGCACACGAAAAGAGGCAAAAGGGAGGCGCCGGAGGACATAGGATCGGATCGCAAAACGAACAACGGGGAAAATGCTACGTGATGTGCACTATATAATTTGGACCTTACGCCAACCAGGGAAGCAAAACGGAGTTGATGTGCACTACTACCTCCGTTTCAGTTTACAAGTCCTGCGCGTATACCTAGGTTGTCAATTTTATCACCCTAATATAAACTATATAACACAAAAATTATACCTTTTGAAAATAGAAACTCCAAAGTTTATGTTGGTATATTTTTTATAATATATGGTTTGTATTAGGTTGGTCAAATTGACGATTTAGGGGTACACGCACGCCAAACTGAGAGAGAGGTAGTATGTAATTTGGACCTCATCCAAGGAAGCAAAGCAACGGAGCTTCCGCCATTCACTCCTATGTGATTACTAATAGTGTTGCGTGATGATCAGTAGCTTCCGCCAAATCTTAAAGTAACACTTACTAGCTTTCGCCAAATACTATGCTAATTAACAAGCTTCCGCCATCATGTGTTAGTGGCTTCCGCCAAATAGCAAAAAAAAAGAAAACAATGCATTCGGACCGAGAGGATACGTGGTGCATTTTGGTTGGCCAGATGGATGTCTGAACTCCCGCAACCCCCTTCCTAGTTTGTCTTGGTTTGCAAAAAAAAGTACGTCCGGACCGCCAAGCGGAAGGACAGTGTTGGATGGCAAAACACGTCCGAACGGATGCGGGCGGTTTGAGGGCCCGTGTTGGAGATGCCCTTACAGACCCAGTGCATAGAAGCTCCCACACAAGGTGGGGTCTGGGGAGGGATTATAGGAACCTAGTCTTACCCCTGCAAAGTGCAATGCAGAGAGGCTGGTTCGAACCCAGGACCTCTTGGCACAAGTGGGGAGGACTTCACCACTGCGCCAGGCCTGCCCTCTGTTGGAGATGCCCTTACAAATTAAGAAATGAGATGACATGTATCTCAAATCCTATGAGTAGGAATAGAAACAAGATGTCATTTGGTTGACACCAAAATTTTTTTTCATTGAGTCTAGACTCTTTTTTATTTCCCTATGAAATGTGGAGGATATGAACCAATTCTATGTAGGAATAGGAATCCATTCCTATGAACCAAAGGGCTCTAAAGGAAAAAATTCTATAAGAATCATATCCTCTAGAATTTCTCTGAAATTCCTTTAAACCAAAGGAGGCCTAAGGGTACAGCTGACAACATGCTTGAGCTGACAACATTCTTGAGCTGCATTTGTCTCAATTGCATTGTGTTTTTCCAATGTACTACCACGATATTGTCTCAATTGCATTGTGTGTTTACTCCAAAGTTGCATCATAAACTAGACACACGTTTTGCGCGTTCATGTATTAATGGTCAAAAAGATGAGATAGATCTTACGGTCTCCAAGCCCAATGGAATTTACAGTCTCCAAGCAACAAGAATAGTTATTCTGCATGTAGTTCGATGTCGGCAAACTTTTTGTATGTCGACGGTACGTGAAACCAAGGACTTGCAAGTGTTCTAGAACGGCCAACAAACAGTGTGACTCCCGGCGCGTGGGTTCACCCCAAGTGCTCCACAAGAAAACAACTGCACGAATGCTTAATGAATCTCCAAATGGTGTATCTCTTCTCTTCCTCAGCAGCGACGCGCTCCGAAAACTGTGGCTTCTACTTCATCGAAAACGAAAGCTGCGTTGTTCGTGGGTTTCATGGGCTCACGGCACTTTGCTTTCTTCTGTACCGACACCCAACCTTCTCGAGATATTTCAAAGAGGAGAAACACCCCGCCCACGGGACAGCCGTGCCCGGTCGAAACGACCCGAGGAGCCGAAGCCCACACGCCCACGGTCACGGGCGCGTAAAAGCGACGGCGAGGGGCGCCACGTGCGATTCGCGCCGCGTGGCCGCCCCGGCCCATCCCCTTCCCCCGCCCAGCCCGCGAACCTTATCCACCCGTTCGCCCCCCTCCGCTTTATTAACCCCACCACCATTCTCGGCTCCGTTCCATCCCATTCCCATCCCACCACCTTTTCCGAGCAAGCAAAAGCAGCGAAGCGGACCAACCCAATCCATCTCATCTCCTCTACTCTGAATCGCGAATTAAACCCACCCGCGAATCCTCCGATTCTTCTTCTTCCTCTCGCGGCGCGAAGCAACCAATCAATGGCGGTGGCGTTGGGACCCGCGGCCACGTTCTCCGCCCGCCCCGCGGCGCCGGGCGCCGGCCGGCCCTGCTCGTGCGCCGCCGCGGCCACCGGAGGTGCCAGGTTCCGCGGCGCCGACGGGAAGTGGTGGGCGCCGCTGCTCGGGTGGTCGGGCCAGCCCGACTACATCGACGCCCAGCCGGCGCCCCTGCCGGAGGAGGAGCGGGCTGCTGCTGGTGCTGCGGGCGCGAGGCGGTTCGGGGTGCTGACGGAGGAGAAGGCGCGGCAGCTGCGGGTGCGGATGATGGAGACGGAGAGCTTTCACGACGCCATGTACCACTCCGCCATCGCCTCCCGCCTCGCCTCCGCCGCGCCCGACGGCGACGCCAAGCCGTAGAGCGCGGAGCCGAGCAGCTCAGGCTCAGCTCGCCGGCCGGAGCCATGGGAGACGCGCTGTTTGTGCACAGCTGTACATACGCTTTCGTTTGTTCTGTCTGTCCTGTTGACCGTTACTGTACCCCATTACGTAGTCAAGAAGAGGCCGGTAATATTTAGGACAGGGCCCCTTCAGACCCTCCTTCCTGAACTTGATTATTCCATGGAGATGGGACTGCTTACTTAATCTTACTAGTAGTTCTGGAGCAAAACTAGCTAGCAGTAGCACCTGAATGATGAATGTACAAAAATAATTTGGTTGTGCTGATGATTTAAGTTTCGGTTTGCTCATCAGTGTTTTACTTTTACTGCAAGGTGTGGTTACGCTGAATCCAACTCCGCGGAATCACAGTCGATTGTCAAATTCAGATGCTCGCGAGCTGCAAAAATGACCACTGATTGATGTTTCTCCGGTCACTGTGGATTGCATCAACTGCACGTCGTCTTCACCAATAATTAACCCATGGGACTTTGCGTCCCTGTCGACCCCCTCCTGATAAGTAATCCCAGTAGTTTATTATAAAGAGGATTAACACATCCAACCTCATCGCCATTTGATTCAACTCTGTGTCGTACGCTGCCGGTCCGCCATTGGCCGGCTTGAGAGACCGACGCCGACCTCTGCCTTTGATCCGATCTGATCCGATCCATGCTAGATTAGATATCGAGTGTAGCGTAAGATGTAAAGCGGTTTTGCTGTTTCTCAATCGATTGAGCAGCAGCAATCGCCCAATCAGCGTTGTTTTTCTTTTCTCATTTCACCTTTTGCTTCCCCGTTCTAATTTGCTTTAGGGCGCGCTTGGATCTCAGCCGCATATGTGAAAGAATATTCACAGCGTATTTGAAAAATGTTGTATCGAGTATTTAGAAAAATATTCGTTGCGAATTTGAAAAGTGGTAATCGTGTATTAAAAATTGTTCATTGCATTTTGAAAATGTTGGTCGTGCATTCAGAATGTTCACTGAATGTTCACAAATTATTCCATATTTAAAAAATGTTCATCATGTATTTGAAAATGTTGACCACGTGTTGGAAAAAATGATCAACTTGTATGCACTGTAAAAAATGCTCATTATATATTACGTATAAAATTTAAAATAGGTAAAACTCAAAATGCAGATGTACCGATCGCAACTAGGGGCGCAAAGATCATGCGCTCCCTCTCCCTCTGCCCTAGTACCCTTGAAGCTTGTGTTGTTGTTTGCAATATGTAAATTTGCAAATAAAGTTGTAGCATGTAGTACAACTGTAGGTTAAAGATGGACATGCAATTGCAGGTTGGTGTGCACGCATGCCCTCATCTTAGTATCAAGGGCGAGAAAAAACACCATAAATAACTTGTAGTTAGTGAATAATAATACATCCATCGGGTCAACCCTGCAGACTGTGATAGACATGCTGCGGACAAAAAAGAAATGGAGAAAAAGAAGAAAATTGAAAACCTGCACTTGCTACCCCTTTTTAAACCATAAAGTTGCGCCCTTCTTAAAACTTGAAGTAGCAACCTCTCCTCAAGAATTGTGCTTGCACCTCTTTGAAAACCTGTAGTTGCGACTTTCTTACAAAACTTGCGGTTGCAACCCCACTTAAATTTGCAGTTATAATCCCGCTAGAAACTTCTAGCCCCCCCCCCTCCTGTTGGGGATATAACTATTAGGTATGACCCGCCCAGGAGGGGGCGGGTCATCCTTATAATGATTCATCACAATGAAGCCCAAGATCATATGGCAGTTCATAGGTAGGCTTAGCAGAGGGCCCAGACCCGATGGCGGCTTAAGGCCCATAGATATAAACTGCCATGTGTGTAAAGCTTGTATTGTAATGTATGTAAGAAAGGTCACCGAGCCGGATACGTTGTATGAGCCGGCCGGGACTCTGAGAGCCGCAGGGCGTCAACCCGTGTATATAAGGGGACGACCTAGCGGTGGCTTAGGGCAAGAAACAACAGATCGAGAGCCGGGTCCAGCATATTTGCTCCCTGCTCATCGAAACCCTAGCAATACCAACCACAAACTGGACTAGGCTTTTACCTTCATCGTAAGGGGCCGAACCAGTATAAACTCATCGTGTCCTTTGTCCTGATTAATCCCTTTAAGCTAACATCAACGCGATGGCTCCACGACTAAGTCCTCACACTAGGACATCTGTCGTGACAATTCCACGACAGTTGGTGCCCACTGTGGGGCTATCGCACGATGGTTTCGAGTTCTTAAAGGGCAGCTTCGAAGGGATCAAGGGATACGCCGTGGGCCGGGTGACCAAGAGTCGCCGCGGCAAGCTCTACATCGACGACGTAGGCTGGGGCCCCGAGGCCGACTCAATTGAGTACGGGTACCGGGTCCCCTTCGGTGGACTCCACGTCTTCATCGGCAAGATTGGCGAATCGGGCCCTGAGCCGGACATCTGCACCAACATCGTCGAGACAGTTCGGCGTACGAGACCCACCCGGGTTCGGCCTGCCATGAATCGTGCCTTCGTGGGATTTATCCATGGAGTGGAATCTGAGGATAGACCAGCATCTCGTGATGAGAGCGTCGTCTACTCTGATGGCGAGTCATCCACCGGTGAGACAGAGTCATTGTATCAGCTGCCAGACGGCCGGCTTGGGGGCTGTTCCAATGGCGACAGCATTCCGAACCCCTGTGAGCCGCCGAATCGGGTTGCAATCTTCATGGTTGGTACACAGCCCGTGCAGCATTCATCAACAGCGGCAGAGTTGATTTCCGGTTCAGCAACGGCAATGGCTGCCGGGGCAGGAGGCCCTGAGCACCCGCCGGCTCAAACTTTAACTGATCTATTGGACAAACTGACAGCACTGTTAACAGCGGCGGTTAACCCGACGGATCAAGATCATCATAATGCGGCAATCACAAAGCTGCGTGATGAGATAGTGTGGGCCAAGGAGGAGCTAAACGCAGAAAGCGCCAGGATGGCTGAAGAGCGAACCGCTTTGGATGCTTAGGCTCGGCGGATTCAGTCACAATCTTTCCAGCTCATGTTAGATCAGAACGCTTTTCAATGAAGTTATGAGGAGGAGGCATCAGACTCGTCTGCCTTCGGTTTATGAGGCAAGGAATCTCTTTAACACGCCAGGAGCAGGAACCATGTCAGGACCCCGATTCTAAGTCACACCGATCTAGCCTGTAACACCTCATATCACTTTGCGGCCTCACGCACAGTATTCCCACGGGTGTTGCCTTACCATGGCCCGGGACCGCTTGCGCCTTTTGGCTCACGTATATGATAGTGTCGCTAGCATCCATATGACAGAGAATCCGGGCCGACATGACTAGTCGTGAACCCAAAGTGGCACTAACTTATGGGGACAGGCATACATGAATCAACATCGAGCATGTCGGTCAGCAGCGTGCTAATCCGGGCTGTAGCACTGGGCTAACAGGACTCCGGTGAACCGGGCTGTGGCAGGCTAGGCAGGACTCCGGTGAACCGGGCTGTGGCAGGCTAGGCAGGACTCCGGATGTCACCGCGTGACATTTCCCCGAGGGGACAGACACAGGAACAAAGTGAATCACATGCCGGCCAGTCAAGTGTTCTAGAGCAGTAGCGGACTCCGGTGAACCGGGCTGTAGCGGACTACTATGGCTCATGGAAGCACAAGACTACATTTCCCCATAAGAGAGGCTACCAAGGATAAACAACTAGGTTGTCGGATCCCACACATACCAAGCATTTCAATCATACATACAATATGCTCAATATGTGCAATACAACATGGCATCACAACAAGACTCTATGACTCAGAGTAATTATTCATTAGGCTCCGAGGAGCGAGATATTACAAACATGGGTCTCATGACCCAACATTCAGAGCATACAAGTCAAAGCACATGTGGAAGCTTAGCTTGTCTGAGTACAGACAACTAAAAATGAAGAAGGCTAAGGCGCCTGACTATCTACCAGACCCTCCCAAGGGTACAAGATCATAGCTGAGGTAACAAGCTAAACGTCGAAGTCCACGTGGAACTACTAGCGAGACTGAAGTCTCTCTACAAAACATAAAATAAGCAAACGTGAGTACAACTGTACCCAGCAAGACTTACATCAGAACTAACTACATATGCATCGGTATCAACAAAGGGGGTGGTGGAGTTTAACTGCATCAAGCCAGCTTTGACTCAGTGGCTAACCTAAACTATGACTGCAAGTAACTCTTTTGAGGTGGCGCACACGAGTCCACATATTCACCATACCAATACACCACTATGGATCCGCTCCCGTCTCCCTGCGAGAACGCCATCCATAGCACTCACGCTTATCTTGCGAGTTTTAGAGTATCCACGTTCACTTGTCTATGAACTATGCAAGGGGTCCAAGTTTCCATATCCGAGGAATCCGGCTATTCGAATAGATAATGATAACCCTGCAGGGGTGTAGTTCTTCACACACGCTCTCGCCACTTACCACCATGTACACATCGTGTATCTCGGCAACCTTCAAGCGGAAGCCTGGCGAGGGAGTCGGCCACGACCTGACTAACCAACAAGTCTCTAGTCCAGGTTTATCGCCTATTCGGGTTCCATCCGGAAGGAGTCCGGCCGGGGTGTCGCTCACGGCCCCAAACGATGTGTGCAGGGTTCCCAAGCCCACCATCCGGGTGCCACTTGGTACATCGTGCCACTGTGCCTAGTCTGTCCCAAGCCCACCTGTACCGGGTGCCACTTGGTAGACTACTAACACTACCTACAAACACCAGAAACTAGTTGCAACTCCTGAACAGAGATCGAGTTGATTAATAAGTCGAGAGAGCTTGGAGTGCCCGAAGCCCAATGTGTGGTAGTAACTGATCATGGATCACAAACACAGAACTCAGTTCCTGAGGACGGCTGCAATGAGACAACCCACCATGTACTCCTACATGGCCTCTCACCGCTACCTTTACCAAATCGTGTTCACATACTTAGCTCACACACAGTAAGACATGTTCATCACCATTCCAATTCATCCCCGATGAATCAGACCTGTCTCAACTCTAAGTAGTAGCAGGCATGACAAACAAGCATGAATGAGTAGGCACATCAAGGCTCAAACAACTCCTACTCATGCTAGTGGGTTTCATCTATTTACTGTGGCAATGACAGGTCATGCAGAGGAAAGGGGTTCAGCTACCGCGGCATGTAACAGTTGACACGGTGTTGTCCTAATGCAGTAAAAGAGAGCAGGAGCGAGAGAGTAGGATTGTATCGGAATGAACAAGGGGATTTTGCTTGCCTGGCACTTCTGAAGATGATATAACTCTTCATCGGTGTCATCGAACTCATCGTCAGAACGAACGTCTACCGAGAGGGAACAACCACCGGCAAACACAAAAGGAACCGCAATCAATGCAATGCACATACATATGAATGATATGTCATATTAAGGTACTGAATTGACCTAGTGCAACAGTTAGCCATATTCATTGAAGTGGAATTCAAACCTATAGCATATTCCAACTCCAAAACCAATTACCATTTATTCCATAATCATGAATTGTCCTATTCAGTGAGGTTAACTTGTTCAAACATGCATGAAAATACCATATTCAGATTCTTTGGATTTTTCTGATAATTTTTCATATATAATTTATCTTATTTGGAGTTATAGATAATTTTCTATGAATTTTAGAAGTTTTAGCTATTTTCTGAAAATAAATAAATCATTTAGATTTATTTTAAATCCAGAAAAGCTTCATGACGTCAGCATCGCGTCATCCTTGCGTCAGCTGGTCAAAGGCCCGGTCTAGGGTCAAACCTAACGCGCGGGTCCCGCACGTCAGTGGCATAGTTTTAGTTAACTAACTAATTGGAGGTTAAATTAGCAACTAACCTAGCTTTGACCAGGGACTGGGCCCACATGTCAAAGACTCCAGGGAGTCAAAGGGTGGTCAAACCCGGTCAAAACGACCGGCGGTTAGCCGCCGGCGACGGCAGTCGCGGCGGAGGGGCTCGGAAATCGCCCACGGGGCGCCGTTTTGAGCGTGGTTTGCTGTTGCAGCTTGCTAGCGCTCGCGCGCATCTAGTGGTGGCTGCGTTTGGGCGAAGGGTGGCCGGAATCGAGCCCGATGATGAGCTCAGGCGGCGGTGGCTACGGTCATCGGTGAAGCAGCGGCTACGACGTGCAAGCAAGGAGAAGGAAAGGGGGGTTCGGACCGTGGCCTCACAGTGAGCACGATGGGCGGGTCAGCAAGCTTGGGGAAGCACCGGAGCGAGCGGAGCGGCGAGGGAGATCTCCGGCGTCCGGCGGTGAAGATGACGAAAATGGCGGCGAGACGGAGCACTCCGGCTCGTTTCCTTCGGCGTGGAGACGAGGTGCGCGACGAAGGAGCTTCTGAACATGGCGATGCGGCGAGAGGGGAACGGTGGCTACGCGTACGCGCGACGGCGGCCGGCTGCTGCTCTCGGACGGAGCTCGGGGAGGAGCTGGAGAGGGGGAGGGGGCCAGAGAAGCAGGAGGAGGACAGAGAGGCTCCAGGGCATCTCCAAGCGCGGGATCAGGGAGAAGGATGGGCCTCCAGCGCGAAGCAGGAGGAAGACGACGCGATGGGGGTAGGTGGGCCGCCAGGTGGGTGCGGGTAAGGGGCCCAGGTGAGTCCTTCTCTCTCTCTCTTTCTAATTCTGTTTTTGTTTTCTATTTATTTTGATTTGTTTTGAATTAGTAAAAATACTAACTCATTTTGTAAAATCCTGACAAAAATTGTGGGCACTATTTGAATTATTTCCAACAGCCCCCAATTATTTTCAGAAGTATTGAAGCATTTAAAATATTTATAGGCGTTAAATGCTCCAATTCAAATACAATATGATTTAACTCAAAAGTCCATAAATGACCAAGAAATATGCTCATCATTTTTGGCAGAGGTATTCACCTTTATCATAAATCATGAACATTTTCAAAGGCATTTTGGATTCGTTGAAGATTATTTTAGGTTGAACCTATTTGACTTGATCTGGTGCTAGGGTTTTAACAATCCCCATTTCAACTTTTAAAGAATTTTAGACATGATGCATGGATGCTTGTGCAACTATTTGCAATCAAATTCTAGGGCTGTGACAAACTAGTAACCCGGCAGTAGCAAACCGGGTCGAAGAACTTGGGACTGGTACACCGGTTCAGCCACGCACAATGGACCCGCCTCGTCAGAACACCAACCTGCCGCAGCACGTGCTGACACCACCGGGTCATTATTCTAACCCTTTGGATAACATGATCACTATGGCGTCACGATTGGCGGCAATCCCGGTTGATGGTGAGTCGCCAATGGCGGTTGAGACACGGAGGGCCAGAGAGCTTCACCAGACGGCATTAACTCAGCAGCAGGCCTATTCTTACAGTCGGGATAGGATTCATTCCACCCCTAGTCCGAGCCGAAGTTACAGCAGACATCTTGATGAGTCGGCGGTGTCAAGCAGTGGACGGAACCATAACCCTCCGCGCAGGTATAACCCGGCGGGTGGTGGTGCTCATGCTCAAAATGTGGTGGATCAAGGAAGAGCCCGTCGAGAGGCCGAGTTAGTGGCACAGTATGCGGCTTGATGTCTACTACACAACCTTCTTCTTGTAGACGTTGTTGGGCCTCCAAGTGCAGAGGTTTGTAGGACAGTAGCAAATTTCCCTCAAGTGGATGACCTAAGGTTTATCAATCCATAGGAGGCATAGGATGAAGATGGTCTCTCTCAAGCAACCCTGCAACCAAATAACAAAGAGTCTCTTGTGTCCCCAACACACCCAATACAATGGTAAATTGTATAGGTGCACTAGTTCAGCGAAGATATGGTGATACAAGTGCAATATGGATGGTAGGTAAAGGTATTTGTAATCTGAAATTATAAAAACAGCAAGGTAACTAATGATAAAAGTGAGCGTAAACGGTATTGCAATGCTAGGAAACAAGGCCTAGGGTTCATACTTTCGCTAGTGTAAGTTCCCTCAACAATAATATCATAATTGGACCACCTAACTATCCCTCAACATGCAACAAAGAGTCACTCCAAAGTCACTAATAGTGGAGAACGAACGAAGAGATTATGGTAGGGTACGAAACCACCTCAAAGTTATTCTTTCCAATCAATCCGTTGGGCCATTCCTATAAGTGTCACAAACAGCCCTAGAGTTCGTACTAGAATAACACCTTAAGACACAAATCAACCAAAACCCTAATGTCACCTAGATACTCCAATGTCACCTCAAGTATTCATGGGTATGATTATACGATATGCATCACACAATCTCAGATTCATCTATTCAACCAACACATAGAACCTCAAAGAGTGCCCCAAAGTTTCTACCGAAGAATCATGACAAAAACGTGTGCCAACCCCTATGCATAGGTTCATGGGCGGAACCCGCAAGTTGATCACCAAAACATACATCAAGTGAATCACGTGATATCCCATTGTCACCACAGATATCCACGGCAAGACATACTTCAAGTGTTCTCAAATCTTTAAAGACTCAATCCGATAAGATAACTTCAAAGGGGAAACTCAACCCATTATAAGAGAGTAGAGGGGGGAAGAAACATCAAAGGATCCAAATATAATAGCAAAGCTCGTGATACATCAAGATCGTGCCAAATTAAGAACACGAGAGAGAGAGAGAGAGAGAGAGAGAGAGAGAGAGAGAGATCAAACACATAGCTACTGGTACATACCCTCAGCCCCGAGGGAGAACTACTCCCTCCTCGTCATGGAGAGCACCGGGATGATGAAGATGGCCACCGGAGAGGGATTCCCCCTCCAGCAGGGTGCCGAAACGGGTCTAGATTGGCTTTCGGTGGCTACGGAGGCTTCTGGCGGTGGAACTCCCGATCTATTGTTTGTTTTGGAAGTTTTTGGATACGTGGGTATATATGGGTGCAGGGAGTACGTCAGGGGAGCCACGGGGGCCCCATGAGGCAGGGGGCGCGCCCCCCACCCTCGTGGGCAGCTCCCGTATCTTCTGACGTGTGGTCCAAGTCCATCACGTGTGTTTCCTTCCAAAAATAACTTCTCCAGTTGATTTCGTTCCGTTTCGACTCCGTCTGATATTCATTTTCTTCAAAACACTGAAATAGGCATAAAACAGCAAATCTGGGCTGGGCCTCCGGTTAATAGGTTAGTCCGAAAGTAATATAAAAGTGGATAATAAAGCCCAATATTGCCCAAAACAGTAGATAATATAGCATGGAGTAATCAAAAAGTATAGATACGTTGGAGACGTATCACAGCTCGTCAACCAACTCCGGTTCGTCCAACCACCTCTGTGGAGCCAGCTATGACCTTTAGAATCCTGGGCGTGCCATGCTTGGTGCCGGATCTGCGTAATGAGCGCCTGCCTAAGGATTTTTAGGGTCCTCGCAAGGTGCCTAACTATACAGCCGATTTGAGTCCGGAGGCATGGATTGAGAGTTATGAGATGGCCATGGAGTTGCTGGATGTTAGCGAGGCTGCATGTGCTAAATATTTCCCCCTGATGTTAGAAGGGACGACCCACACTTGGTTGAAAGGGCTCCCTGCCAATTCCATCGGGTCACGGGCCGCGTTAAAGGCCTGGTTCATTCAGAACTTCAAGGATACATGTAAACAGCCCATGTCAATATTGGATCTGGCCTCCTGTGTACAAGAGGAAGGTGATTCAACAACCCATTGGGTGCGTCGGGTCTCAACAATCTTGCACTCGTCGGATCGATCAATGTTGACTCAGCGGTTTTGATGTTAGAGAACAATTGTCGTTTCATGCCTTTAAAGCAGAAGCTAGGGCGGCTCAAGCGCCACTGCAATGACATGGGGACGCTCATGGCGGCTCTTGTTAAGTATGCTGACTCTGATAGTACCAAGGACCCCGAGTCTGACGATGACAAGCCGGGGAAGGGAAGGAAGAGCAGCAACGCCAAGGGGCAGGAGCATAACCCGGGAGGCAATGGTAAGCGCAAGGCTGATAATAATTTTAATTTTGTGGCTAACACCAATGCACAGAATAGTGGTCAGCGTCGCAAGGGTAAACCACCCCCACTAGCCGGAGGATCCGATATAAATCTTGAACATATGTTAAATCAGCCTTGCCCAAAATATGGTACGAAGGAAAGACCATCTGGGCACCTATGGAAGGATTGACACATTATGAAGGAGTACAAGAATTCCAATCTTTTTCATGACAGCCATGGGCCAGGTGGCGGCTCTGGGCTTGGCTCTCACGGTCCGGGTTATGGCGGTGGCGGTTCTAATTGTGGATTCCAAGGAAACCGAGGTAATTACAACAACCAGGGTGGTTACAACCAGTAGAGTAATCAGGGGGGGTCAGCAGCAGAAGTCTGGTTATCAGATCAACCCAAAGCAGTTGAATAGTGGGCAATACCACGTGTTCACCACTAGCTTGTGTAAATGTGACCAGAAGCTTCATAAGAGATCGGTCAATGTCGTTGAGCCGGCGGTTCCTCGTTATCTGCGTTGGTCTGAGCAGCCCATCGTGTGGAGTCGGGAAGATCACCCGCCCCGGGTTGATAATCCGGGTCATTTGGCTTTGGTGGTCGCACCTCAGGTCGGAGGATATAAGTTTACCAAAGTACTCATGGACGGACGGAGCAGCATCAATATCCTTTATTATGAAACTTTCTGTCGCATGGGGTTAACTGATGAAAATCTTAAGCCGTCAAACACTGTTTTCCATGGCGTGGTGCCTGTTAATTCGGCATATCCAGCTGATAAGATAGCTCTAGAAGTTGTTTTTGGAGATGATCATGACTCTAGGTCAGAGATGTTGACCTTTGAAGTGGTCAAGATCCACAGCCCCTATCACGCTATGTTTGGACGGCCGGCTTATGCCAAATTCATGGCACGACCTTGTTATGTATATCTGCAGCTCAAGATGCCGGGTCACAAGGGAACCATCGCGGTGCATGGGAGTCGTCTGATAGCCCTGGAATGTGAAGAAGGAGATGCGGCTTATGCTGAGTCGGTTTGTGCAATGGAGGGGTTAAAATTTTACAAAGACAATATTGACCCGGCACATATGACGTCTTTGAAAAAGCCAACCACGGAGCATGATCCGGTTCTCAAGTTTAAGTCGCCAGACGATACCAGGATGGTTGATTTTGTCCCTGGCGACTCATCCAAGCAATTCAGCATCAGTGCTAATCTGGATCCGAAATAGGAAAGCGCGCTCATTGAGTTCGTCCATGAGAACCGGGACATCTTCGGATGGAAGCCTTCAGACATGCCGGGTGTACCAAGAGAACTCGCTAAGCACACTCTTAATATTGATCCAAAGTTTAAGCCGGTCAAGCAGTTTCTTCGTTGTTTTAATGAGGAGAGGCGGAAGGCCATCAGAGAAGAAGTAGCCCGGCTCTTGGCAGCTGGGTTTATCATTGAAGTTTTCCATCCTGAGTGGTTGGCTAATCGGTGCTGGTACTTAAGAAGAACGACACTTGGCATATGTGTGTGGACTACACGGATTTAAACAAGACTTGTCCGGATGATCCTTTTGCTCTCCCTCGTATTGATCAGATTATTGTTGCTACGGTGGGTTGTGAGCGTTTGAGTTTTTTGGATGCTTATTCTGGTTATCATCAGATCAAGATGGCAGTTAAGTACCAGGAGAAGACATCTTTAATAACTCCCTTTGGATCCTTCTGCTATGTGTCTATGACTTTTGGGCTCAAGAGTGCCCGGGCGACTTATCAGAGATGTGTGCAAAATTGCCTTAATAACCAAATCAGGCGTAATGTTCATGCTTATGTGGATGATATTGTGGTGAAGTCCAGAGAGAAGGAGACATTGATAGATGATTTGAATAAAACCTTTGAAAATATCCGGGTTGACAAGATAATGATTAACCCGGCCAAGTGTGTCTTTGGTGTACCGGCACGCAAACTCTTGGGGTTTTTGATGTCTAACAGAGGTATTGAAGCTAACCCGGAGAAGATTAAAGCCATCACTTCACTGGCTAAGCCGCCATGTATCAATGATGTGCAACATTGATGACCCACAAGTGTAGGGGATCTATCGTAGCTTTTCGATAAGTAAGAGTGTCGAACCCAACGAGGAGCAGAATCAAATGATAAGCAGTTTTCAGTAAGGTATTCTCTGCAAGCACTGTAATTATCGGTAACAGATAGTTTTGTGATAAGGTAATTTGTAACGAGTAGCAAGTAATAAAAGTAAATAAGGTGCAGCAAGATGGCCCAATCCTTTTTGTAGCAAATGACAAGCCTGGACAAACTCTTATATGAAGGAAAGCGCTCCCGAGGACACATGGAATTATCGTCAAGCTAGTTTTCATCACATGCATATGATTCGCGTTCGGTACTTTGATAATTTGATATGTGGGTGGACCGGTGCTTGGGTACTATCCTTACTTAGACAAGCATCCCACTTATGATTAACCCCCATTGCAAGCATCTGCAACTACAACAGAAGTATTAAGGTAAACATAACCATAGCATGAAACATATGGATCCAAATCAGCCCCTTATGAAGCAACGCATAAACTAGAGTTTAAGCTTCTACCACTCTAGCAGCCCATCATCTACTTATTACTTCCCAATGCCTCCCTCTAGGCCCAAACAATGGTGAAGTGTCATGTAGTCGACGTTCACATGACACCACTAGAGGGATGACAACATACATCTTATCAAAATATCAAACGAATACCAAATTTACATGACTATTTATAGCAAGACTTCTCCCATGTCCTCAGGAACAAAGGTAACTACTCACAAAGCATATTCATATTCATAATCAGAGGGGTATTAATATGCATAATGGATCTGAACATATGATCTTCCACCAAGTAAACCAACTAGCATCAACTACAAGGAGTAATCAACACTACTAGCAACCCACAAGTACCAATCTGAGGTTTGGATACTGATACGTCTCCGTCGTATCTATAATTTTTGATTGTTCCATGCCAATATTATTCAACTTTCATATACTTTTTGGCAACTTTTTATATTATTTTTGGGACTAACATATTGATCCAGTGCCCAGTGCCAGTTTCTGTCTATTGCATGTTTTTGGTTTCGCAGAATATCCATAGCAAACGGAGTCCAAACGGGATAAAAACGGATGGAGCTTATTTTAGGAAAATATGGAAAATTCAGAAGGAAAATCAACGCGAACCAGTGCCCGAGGTGGTCACGAGGCAGGGGGCGCCCCCCCTAGGGCGCGCCCTACCCTCGTGAGCCCACCGTAAGGCGGTTGGCGCTCTTATTTTTCCGCAAGAAAGCTAATATTCGGAAAAAAATCACGGCGAAGGTTTCAGGCCAATCGGAGTTACGGATCTCCATATATATACGAAACGGTGAAATAGAGCCAGAAGAGAACGCAGAACCAGAGAGAGACAGAGAGATAGATCCAATCTCGGAGGGGCTCTTGCCCCTCCCACGCCATGGAGGCCATGGACCAGAGGGGAAACCCTTCTCCCATCTAGGGAGGAGGTCAAGGAAGAAGAAGAAGGAGGGGGGCTCTCTCCCCCTCGCTTCCGGTGGCACCGGAGTGCCACCGGGGGCCATCATCATCACCGCGATCTTCACCAACAACTTCACCGCCATCACCACCAACTCTTCCCCCCTCTATGCAGCGGTGTAACCTCTCTCTTACCCGCTGTAATCTCTACTTAAACATGGTGCTCAACGCTATATATTATTTCCCAATGATGTATGGCTATCCTATGATGTTTGAGTAGATCTGTTTTGTCCTAATGGCTATTTGATGATTGTGATTGGTTTGAGTTGTATGTTTTATTATTGGTGTTGTCCTATGGTGCTCTCCGTGTCGCGCAAGCGTGAGGGATTCCCGCTGTAGGGTTTGCAATATGTTTATGATTTGCTTATGGTGGGTGGCGTGAGTGACAGAAGCACAGACCCGAGTAAGTAGGTTGTTTGCGTATGGGATAAAGGGGACTTGATACTTTAATGCCGTGGTTGGGTTTTACCTTAATGAATCTGTAGTAGTTGCGGATGCTTGCTAGAGTTCCAATCATAAGTGCATATGATCCAAGTAGAGAAAGTATGTTAGCTTATGCCTCTCCCTCAAATAAAATTGCAATAATGATTACCGGTCTAGTTATCGATTGCCTAGGGACAAATAACCTTCTTGTTGACAAAAGCTCTTTACTAAAAACTAATTTAGTTGTGTCTTCATCTAAAACAGCCCCTAGCTTTTATTTACTTGCTCTTTATTATCTTGCATACCTATCCAACAACACCTACAAATTACTTCTAGTTTCATACTTGTTTCCGGTAAAGCGAACGTCAAGTGTGCGTAGAGTTGTATCGGTGGTCGATAGAACTTGAGGGAATATTTGTTCTACCTTTAGCTCCTCCTTCGACACTCTTACTTATCGAAAGAGGCTACAATTGATCCCCTATACTTGTGGGTTATCAAGACCTTTTTCTGGCGCTGTTGCCGGGGAGCAATAGCATGGGGTGAATATTCTCGTGTGTGCTTGTTTGCTTTATCACTAAGTAATTTTTATTTGTTGTTCTTAGTTGTTTCCTATCTTTAGTTATGGGTAGGAAACGCAAAATACCAAAAAAATTAGTTGTACCTACTGAACCAATGGTTGAAGAACCAATCAAAATCTATCACACTGCTGAAGCTTATTACTTGGATCATCTTCGGTCCCTATGTGCTCGTGCTAAAACCCCAACTAGTTTAGTTGAGGGTAAATCCTTAGATGAGCATGCTTGTTATATGCGACACCGTATATCTGAAAAAGGGAAACTATTATGGGGTCAAATTCAACGTTTGCAATGCTATGCTTGGAATTTATGTGAAATATATGATTTTACTTGTTGTTCTGAAAACCCTAAGAAACACCTTCCCTATCAATGTGAGTTTAGTAATAATGGAATCGTATCTTCGTATGCTAAGGGTGTTTATAATTACTATGATGTTCAGCAAATTGAAGAATTCGTTGCTTTTAAGGGTGCTTTTGAAATTGCTTCTTTGATTGAAAAGTATGATGCTACTCTTCATAAATCTGAAAATTTTGCCATACTTGAATATTGTTATGAGAATTATGCTTCTAATGCTTATGTTAAATTATATATTGAGGAATACTCCGCTGTCCAAGAAGAGACTAATATTTTGGAGGGGTCTATGGAAGAAGAAATTGATGAAATTGTGAGCTCATTGGATGAAAAAGATGAGGAGGAGAGCGAAGAACAAAAGGAGGAAGAGCGGATTGATCACCCGTGCCCACCTTCTAATGATAGTAACTCTTCAACTCATACATTGTTTAATTCCCCTTCGTGCTTACCGAAGGATGATTGCTATGATGACTGTTATGATCCCTTTGATTCTCTTGAAATATCCCTTTTTGATGATGCTTGCTATGCTTGTGGCCAAGATGCCAATATGAATTATGCTTATGGAGATGAACTTGCTATAGTTCCTTATGTTAAACATGAAATTGTTGCTATTGCACCCACGCATGATAGTCCTATTATCTTTTTGAATTCTCCCGATTATACTATATCGGAGAAGCTTGCACTTATTAAGGATTATATTGATGGGTTGCCTTTTACCGTTGCACATGATGATTTCGATAAATATAATATGCATGTGCTTGCTGCTCCTACTTGAAATTATTATGAGAGAGGAACTATATCTCCACCTCTCTATGTTTCCAACGTGATAAAATTGCAAGAAACTGTTTATACTATGCATTGGCCTTTACTAGGTGTGCATGAATTGTTCTTTTATGACATGCCGATGCATAGGAAGAGAGTTAGACTTCGTCATTGCTTGATATATGTTGCTTTGTGCTCACTACTAAATTACAAATCATTGCTAATTAAAATTGGCTTCGATATACCTTGGGATCCGGGTCGATTCACTACTTGAGCACTACATGCCTAGCTTAATGGCTTTAAAGAAAGCGCTGCCAGGGAGACAACCCGGAAGTTTTAGAGAGTAGTTTATTTCTGTTGTGTGCTTTTATAAAGTTTAAATATAAAAATAATGTGCCAAGGTTTGCCTTTAGGATGTTTACATTTGCTTGATGGTTTGTACGGTGCAGGACAGAAAATTTGGCTGTAGTACGTGATTTTAAATTTTTAGCTGGAACGTCAAATGGTTCTGATTCTTTTTGCACTGTCTTCCTATACAAATTGTTTATCTTTCCTAATTTTGGTAGAATTTTTCAAGTATCAGAAGTATGGTGAATGTTCAAATTGCTATAGACTGTTCTGTTTTAGACAGATTCTGTTTTTGATGCATAGTTTGCTTGTTTTGATGAACCTATCAATTTATATCAGTGGATTAAGCCATGAAAAAGTTATGTTACAGTAGACACAATGCAAACAAAATATGAATTGGTTTGCAACAGTACTTAGAGTAGTGATTTGCTTTATTATACTAACGGATCTTACCGAGTTTTCTGTTGAAGTTTTGTGTGGATGAAGTGTTCGATGATTGAGAAGGTTTCGATATGAGAAGAAGGAAGAGAGGCAAGAGATCAAGCTTGGGGATGCCCGAGGCACCCCAAGTAAATATTCAAGTAGACTCAAGCATCTAAGCTTGGGGATGCTGGGGAGGCATCCCCTCTTTCTTCAACAAATATCGGTATGTTTTCGGATTCGTTTCGTTCATGTGATATGTGCAATCTTGGAGCGTCTTTTGCATTTAGGTTTTTATTTTTCTTTTATGCACCATGCTGGTATGAGATAGTCCTTGGTTGATTTATAGAATGCTCTTTGCACTTCACTTATATCTTTTGAGTATGGCTTTATATAATGCTTCATGTGCTTCACTTATATCATTTGAAGTTTGGATTGCCTGTTTCTCTTTACATAGACAACCGCCATTTGTAGAATGCTCTTTTGCTTCACTTATATTTGTTAGAGCGTGGGCATATCTTTTGTAGAAAGAATTAAACTCTCTTGCTTCACTTATATCTGTTTAGAGAGATGACAGGAATTGGTCATTCACATGGTTAGTCATAAAATCCTACATAAAACTTGTAGATCACTGAATATGATATGTTTGATTCCTTGCAATAGTTTTGCGATATAAATGTGGTGATATTAGAGTCATGCTAGTCAAGTAATTGTGAAATTGATAAATACTTGTGTTGAGGTTTGCAAGTCCCGTAGCATGCACGTATGGTGAACCATTATGTAACGAAGTCGGAGCATGAGGTGTTTATTGATTGTCTTCCTTATGAGTGGCGGTCGGGGACGAGCGATAGTCTTTTCCTACCAATCTATCCCCCTAGGAGCATGCGCGTAGTACTTTGTTTCGATGACTAATAGATTTTTGCAATAAGTATGTGAGTTCTTTATGACTAATGTTGTGTCCATGGATTATACGCACTCTCACCCTCCCATCGTTGCTAGCCTCTCTAGTACCGCGCAACTTTCGCCGGTACCATAAACCCACCATATACTTTCCTCAAAACAGCCACCATATCTACCTATCATGGCATTTCCATAGCCATTCCGAGATATATTGCCATGCAACTTCCATCATTATCATATACATGACTTGAGCATTCATTGTCATATTGCTTTGCATGATCGTAAGATAGCTAGCATGATGTTTTCATGGCTTGTCCGTTTTTTGATGTCATTGCTACGCTAGATCATTGCACATCCCGATACACTACCGGAGGCATTCATATAGAGTCATATATTTGTTCTAGTATCGAGTTGTAATATTGAGTTGTAAGTAAATAAAAGTGTGATGATCATCATTATTAGAGCATTGCCCCCCAAAAAAGAGGCCAAAGAAGCCTAAATAAAAAAAGGGGGGCCAAAGAAGCCCGCAAAAGAAAAAAAGAAAAAAAAGGGGGCAATGCTACTATTCCTTTTTTCCACACTTGTGCTTCAAAGTAGCACCATGTTCTTCATATAGAGAGTCTCTTGAGTTATCACTTTCATATACTAGTGGGAATTTTCATTATAGAACTTGGCTTGTATATTCCGATGATGGGCTTCCTCAAATGCCCGAGGTCTTCATGAGCAAGCAAGTTGGATGCACACCCACTTAGTTTCAGTTAGAGCTTTCATACACTTATAGCTCTAGTGCATCCGTTGCATGGCAATCCCTACTCACTCACATTGATATCTATTGATGGGCATCTCCATAGCCTGTTGATACGCCTAGTTGATGTGAGACTATCTTCTCCTTTTTGTCTTCTCCACCATCATATTCTATTCCACCTATAGTGCTATGTACATGGCTCACGCTCATGTATTGCGTGAAAGTTGAAAAGGTTTGAGAACATCAAAAGTATGAAACAATTGCTTGGCTTGTCATCGGGGTTGTGCATGATTTGAATACTTTGTGTGGTGAAGATGGAGCATAGCCAGACTATATGATTTTGTAGGGATGAGCTTTCTTTGGCTATGTTATTTCAATAAGACATAATTGCTTGGTTGGTATGCTTGAAATATTATTGTCTTTATGTCAAAGGATAGATTATTGCTTTGAATCACTCGTGTCTTAATATTCATGCCATGATTAGACATATGATCAAGATTATGCTAGGTAGCATTCCACATCAAAAAAAATTATCATTTACCTACTCGAGGACGAGCAGGAATTAAGCTTGGGGATGCTGATACGTCTCCGTCATATCTATAATTTTTGATTGTTCCATGCCAATATTATTCAACTTTCATATACTTTTTGGCAACTTTTTATATTATTTTTGGGACTAACATATTGATCCAGTGCCCAGTGCCAGTTCCTGTATGTTGCATGTTTTTGGTTTCGCAGAATATCCATATCAAACGGAGTCAAAACGGGATAAAAACGGGCGGAGCTTATTTTTGGAAAATATAGAAAAATCAGAAGGAAAATCAACGTGAACCAGTGCCTGAGGTGGTCACGAGGCAGGGGGCGCCCCCCCCCCCTAGGGCGCGCCCCTACCCCTCGTGAGCCCACCGTAAGGCGGTTAACGCTCTTCTTTTGCCGCAAGAAAGCTAATATTCGGAAAAAATCACGGCGAAGGTTTCAGGCCAATCGGAGTTACGGATCTCCATATATATACGAAATGGTGAAACGGAGCCAGAAGAGAACGCAGAACCAGAGGGACAGAGAGATAGATCCAATCTCGGAGGGGCTCTCGCCCCTCCCACTCCATGGAGGCCATGGACCAGAGGGGAAACCCTTCTCCCATCTAGGGAGGAGGTCAAGGAAGAAGAAGAAGGAGGGGGGCTCTTTCCCCCTCGCTTCCGGTGGCACCGGAGTGCCACCGGGGGCCATCATCATCACCGCGATCTTCACCAACAACTTCACCGCCATCATCACCAACTCTTCCCTCCTCTATGCAGTGGTGTAACCTCTCTCTTACCCGCTGTAATATCTACTTAAACATGGTGCTCAACGCTATATATTATTTCCCAATGATGTATGTCTATCCTATGATGTTTGAGTAGATATGTTTTGTCCTAATGGCTATTTGATGATCGTGATTGGTTTGAGTTGTATGTTTTATTATTGGTGCTGTCCTATGGTGCTCTCCATGTCGCACAAGCGTGAGGGATTCCCGCTGTAGGGTTTGCGATATGTTTATGATTTGCTTATGGTGGGTGGCGTGAGTGACAGAAGCACAGACCCGAGTAAGTAGGTTGTTTGCATACGGGATAAAGGGGACTTGATACTTTAATGATGTGGTTGGGTTTTACCCTAATGAATCTTTAGTAGTTGTGGATGCTTGCTAGAGTTCCAATCATAAGTGCATATGATCCAAGTAGAGAAAGTATGTTAGCTTATGCCTCTCCATCAAATAAAATTGCAATAATGATTACCGGTCTAGTTATCGATTGCCTAGGGACAAATAACCTTCTTGTTGACAAAAGCTCTTTACTAAAAGGGACAATTTGATTTATGCCCCTAGTTGTGACCCCCTTGTCTGTTTTACCCCTAGTTTGAGAAAGTCATCGGTTCTGTCCACACCACTTTGTAATTCTTTCGTTTTTGCCCTTCCGTCACGGCTCCGCTTGGTCAGCGCCGTTTGACCACATACAACGCTCCGTTTTGGACATTTTTTGCCCCTGTGTCCCCAGCGCCGATACCCCTTCGTCCTCCTCGAGCTCTCGTGCAGAAACAAACAGAGTGTGGGAGAGCTCGTGAAGAACGGGATCGAGAGTTGCCATGGGAGAGGCCCGAGCGGGAGGAGAAGATGCGGACGACAAGCTTCCCGTCGTCAAACTCCTCGACGGCGGCTGGTTCTACTGCCGCAGAGGTAAGTGGAGCACTCCGTGGGGATTTGGGGATTTTCTAGGGTTTCAACCATTTGACCCCCTCATTCTAGGGTTTCTCTGATTTGGGGATTTTTTTGCTCTTCTTCTGATTTAGATCGATGGGATGGGGATTGTGGAGCTCGTCTCGGAGTACCATCACCCAGACGATTCATTTTCCGGCTTGGAGCCTAGATCTAAGCACCGTTGCCCTGGACATGGCCTAGTTCCTGCTCGTCGGGTGGCTTGGGGAGGGGCTAGCACGGGCTGACGATTTTTGGGTTGCCCTCTTGATGTAAGTAGTTGCTTGTCAATTTGGGAGGTTGTTGTTATTTTGAAATTTCTAATTTTGTTCATCTAATTAGTTGCCAGATGAGTGCAAGTGGGTGGTTTGGGTTGACCCTCCTCCTCCACTGCGTGTGGCCCTTGCATTTGAAGATCTACATGCAGAGATTGAACACAGCTGGATCAAGTCTCACAAATTGCAGAGGGAAAATATGGAGCTATCAAAGAAGAACCGTGCTTTGAACAAGAAACCGAAGGAGAGAGATGAGATGCTCAATGTTTGGGCAGTGTTGTTTAGTGGAATTGTTGTATGTATTGTAGTTGTGTCTTTATCAGTGTTATCACAGAATCAAGCCACTAAGTGAAGCAAGTGTGTTTATTGTTGTTGTAGTGCAGGATATGGATGAACTTTGTAATGTACCAATCCTAATGTAATGCTATTTGGTGTCCTAAATTTCTGCAGTTTGGTTCATGTTGGTAGATGACTAGGGAGATGACCAAATTGTCGTCGTCGACGACAATTTGGTTCTTATTGGCAGATGACTAGGGAGATGACCAAATTGTCGTCGTTGACGACAATTTGGTTCTTATTGGCAGATGACTAGGGAGATGACCAAATTGTCGTCGTCGACGACAATTTGGTTCATATTAGAAGATGACTAGAGAGATGACCAAATTGTCGTTGTCTGCGACCGTGTCCTTGCCTTGCGGCCGCGGACGCCGCAGGTGGCACCGCTGCCGTCGCCGTCGTCCACCATTCTTGCCTTGCGGCCGTGGGCGCCGCAGGTGGCACCGCTGCCGTCACCATCGTCCACCATCTCCAGCAGTCACCGCGGGCACCACAGTCGTCAACGCTGTCGCCATTGTCGCCTCCTAGCTAGGGTTCGTGAGAGTGGGAACGGGGAGAGATTGGGGAACGGGAGAGAGTGGGGATGAGAGTGAGATGGGCCCGAGTGGGTTCTGTCCTAGCGGGGGGCAAGCAGGGTCCAAAACGGAGCGCCGTATGTGGTCAAACGACCCTGACCAAGCGGAGCCGTGACGGAAGGGCAAAAACGAAAGAATTCCAAAGTGGTGTGGACAGAACCGGTGACTTTCTCAAACTAGGGGTAAAACAGACGAGGGGGACACAACTAGGGGCACAAAGCTAATTGTCCCTTACTAAAACTAATTTAGTTGTGTCTTCATCTAAAACAGCCCCTAGCTTTTATTTACTTGCTCTTTATTATCTTGCATACCTATCCAACAACACCTACAAAGTACTTCTAGTTTCATACTTGTTTCCGGTAAAGCGAACGTCAAGTGTGCGTAGAGTTGTATCGGTGGTCGATAGAACTTGAGGGAATATGTGTTCTACCTTTAGCTCCTCCTTGGGTTCGACACTCTTACTTATCGAAAGAGACTACAATTGATCCCCTATACTTGTGGGTTATCAGATACAAAGATTGGATACAAGAGATGAACTAGGGTTTGAGATGAGATGGTGCTCGTGAAGATGTTGATGGAGATTGACCCCCTCCCGATGAGAGGATCGTTGGTGATGACGATGGTGATGATTTCCCCCTCCCGGAGGGAAGTTTCCCCGGCAGAACAGCTCCGCCGGAGCCCTAGATTGGTTCCGCCAAGGTTTCGTCTCGTGGCGGCGGAGTTTCATCCCGTGAGATTGCTTATTATTTTTTCTCGGACGAAAGACCTCATATAGCAGAAGATGGGCATCGTAGGGCCACCAGGGGGCCCACGAGGCAGGGGGTGCTCCCAGGGGGGTAGGGCGCGCCCCCCACCCTCGTGGCTAGGGTGTGGGCCCCCTCTGGAACTTTCTTCGCTCAATATTTTTTATATATTCTGGAAATAACTTCCGTGAAGTTTCAGGACTTTTGGAGCTGTGCAGAATAGGTCTCTAATATTTGCTCCTTTCCAGCCCAGAATCCCAGCTGCCGGCATTCTCCCTCTTCATGTAAACCTTGTAAAATAAGATAGAATAGGCATAAGTATTGTGACATAATGTGTAATAACAGCCCATAATGCAATAAATATCGATATAAAAGCATGATGCAAAATGGACGTATCAACTCCCCCAAGCTTAGACCTCGCTTGTCCTCAAGCGAAAGCCGATATCGAAAAATATGTCCACATGTTTAGAGATAGAGGTGTCGATAAAATAAAATACGGACATGAGGGCATCATGATCATTCTTAGAGCAGCAACATATATATATATATATATATATATATATATATATATATATATATATATATATATATTGTCATATGATCTCTTATGCTAAAGTAACAATTCAATCACAATTTCAAGTATGAATCATAAACTTCATTGAGAACCAACAAACTCTAATCTCAGTCATTGAGGCAATTGCAATTTATCAGAACATAGGAAAGAGTCAATATAAGAGCTTTTCAGCAAGTCCACATACTCAACCATCTTTTAGTCTTTCATAATTGCTAACACTCACGCGATATTTATGGTTATGAAGTTTTAATCGGACACAGAGAGAGATAGGGGCTTATAGTTTTGCCTCACAACTTTTTACCTCAAGGTTAATGTCAACAATAATAGTTCATGAAAACTCACATCCAATTAGCTATATATATTAGGATCTTTCCAACACATTGTGCTTGCCAAAGGATAAAATGTAAAAAGGAAAGGTGAATATCACCATGACTCTTTGCATGAAGTATAAGACAAGAATAAAAGATAGGCCCTTCGCAGAGGGAAGCAGAGGTTGTCATGCGCTTTTATAGTTGGGTGCACAAAATCTTAATGCAAAAGAACGTCACTTTATATTGCCACTTGTGATATGGACCTTTATTATGCAGTCCATCGCTTTTATTTCTTCCATATCACAAGATCGTATAAAGCTTATTTTCTCCACATTAATAAGTCATACATATTTAGAGAGCAATTTTTATTGCTTGCATCGATGACAACTTACTTGATGGATCTTACTCAATCCATAGGTAGATATGGTGGACTCTCATGGCAAAACTGGGTTTCGGGATATTTGGAAGCACAAGTAGTATCTCTACTTGGTGCAAAGAAATTGGCTAGCATGAGAGGGAAAGGCAAGCTCAACATGTTGGATGATCCATGACAATATAATTTATATCAGATGCAAGAGAACATAACCCATTAAGTTGTCTTCCTTGTCCAACATCAACTCTTTAGCATGTCATATTTTAATGATTGCTCCCAATCATAACAGATATCCAAGATAGTATATTTATATGTGAAAACCTCTCTTTCTTTATTACTTCCTATTAATTGCAACAATGACTAAAACTATGTTTGTCAACTCTCAACAACTTTTATTCATCATACTCTTTATATGTGAGCTCATTACTCTCCATAAGATCCATATGATATCTTTATTTCTTCTCTTTTATTCTATTCCCTCAAGATCATAGCAAAATAATCAAGCCCTTGACTCAACACTAATATTTATTACATATAGCTCACGGACTCGATTACATAACAACATCATAAAGCAAAACTCACAACTAGATCGTACTAAAACTTTATTCTACTAGATCAAGATATTATCAAAAGGATCAAACTAAGAAAAACTGTAAAGATAAAAGTGATGGTGATACGATACCGGGGCACTCCCCCAAGCTTGGCAGTTGCCAAGGGGAGTTCCCATACCCGATGTGATTATATCTCTTTTGCCGGTGAAGGAGATGGAATTGTTGATGATGTAGGCTTGTCGTCCCTCCTCCAAGGCATAGGCTCACCATCATAGAAGGATGATCGAGTCTCCGAAATCCTCAAATCTGAATCCAAACTCATCCTCTTGAATCTATATTCATACTCACCGTTTTGAGTTTGCAAGTCATAGATCTGGGCTTGGAGGTGCTCTATTTTCTCATGAAGCTTGAAGATGGCCTCCTCAATGTCCTTGGCGTCCAGCTTGTGGTTGTTGGTGAACTTCGTGATCATTATGTGATTGGAGTCGAGTCCACGCTCCACCATCTCCTGACACTTGAAAACTTGTTGCTCCATTGCCTCGAGCCTTGTCTCCACGCTTCCGGTCCTCCTTGGTCCAAAACATCGTGGATGTGCAACAACCCCTCATGCATCTCAAAGGTTTGAGGGTGTTGCAGCACCTCCGCAAGGTAGGGGTTGATGACCTTCTCGAAGTCCTTGTCCTTGGGGGCACTTGAAGACGACATGGCGACCTAAATCTGTCAGAAAAACAGCTCGAAACAAATACAAGAGATATTTGCGTGATACGGTTGTCAAAACCTTCGGGAGATTATATAGTGAAATTTTACCGACTAAAAGAAGTATCGTGCAAGAAAACAGAGTCTGGAGGGCACACGAGGTGCCCACGAGGCAGGAGGGCCCTCCACCCTCGTGGAAGCCTCATGTCCTTCCCAGTCTGCTTCTTATTTTCCTATTTTCTTAAATATTCCAAAGCGGAGAAAACTTGTCATTAGAACTGTTTTGGAGTCAGTTTATTTACCGTACCACGTACCTATTCCTTTTTGGAGTCTGAAATGTTCCGGAAAGTGTCTCTTATGTATTCCTCCGGGGTTACGGTTTCAATACTATTAATTTCAACATTTATGGGATTACCTGAGATATAATGTTTGATTCTTTGACCGTTCACCACCTTTGGATTTGTGCCTTCGAAGTTGTTGATTATTATGGCACCGGAACGATAGAGCTCCTCGATAACGTAAGGGCCATCCCATTTAGAGAGAAGTTTGCCTGCACAAAATCTTAAATGGGAGTTGTATAGCAACACATAATCACCTACATTAAACTCACGCTTTTGTATCCTTTTATCATGCCATCTTTTAACTTTTTCTTTAAATAGCTTGGCATTGTCATAAGCTTGGGTTCTCCATTCATCAAGTGAGCTAATGTCAAAAAGTCTCTTCTCACCGGCAAGTTTAAAGTCATAGTTGAGCTCTTTAATAGCCCAATATGCCTTATGTTCTAATTCGAGAGGTAAGTGACATGCTTTAGCATAAACCATTTTATATGGAGACATACCTGAGGGAGTCCTGGATTAGGGGGTGTCCGGGTAGCCGGACTATACCTTCAGCCAGACTCCAGGACTATGAAGATACAAGATTGAAGACTTCGCCCCGTGTCCGGATGGGACTTTCCTTGGCGTGGAAGGCAAGCTTGGCGACGCGGATATTCAAGATCTCCTACCATTGTAACTGACTTTGTGTAACCCTAACCCTCTCCAGTGTCTATATAAACCGGAGGGGTTTAGTCCATAGAACAACTTCATCATACAACAATCATACCATAGGCTAGCTTTTAGGGTTTAGCCTCCTTGATCTCGAGGTAGATCTACTCTTGTACTACCCATATCATCAATATTAATCAAGCAGGACGTAGGGTTTTACCTCCATCAAGAGGGCCCGAACCTGGGTAAAACATTGTGTCCCTTGTCTCCTGTTACCATCCGGCCTAGACGCACAGTTCGGGACCCCCTACCCGAGATCCGCCGGTTTTGACACCGACATTGGTGCTTTCACTGAGAGTTCCTCTGTGTCGTCGCAATCAGGAAGGATGCCTCTTCCCGTCTTTAAAGACAGCGCCGTTACTAAGGGAGCCTTGGTTGTCGGCCAAACTCTCCGGCTAGGCGGTTTTCTCATGACCGCCTGTTCGGCCATTGTGCCGACGGTGACCTCTCGGGTCATCAAAAGCAATCTTCATGTCAGCTCGGAACTCGTCGAGCAGTTAGATCCAATGGAGCTCTCTTCCGTAAACGAGCTCTTGGATCGCATCGCCGCCTTGGGGGTCACTACGGATTATGACCAGGTTGGGCTTAAACCCGATCTAAGAGAAATTAATTCTCCCCAAGTCACCCATCACGTTGCCGTAGTAGAGGCACAGTGCGGCGACTCTTCATCTATCTTAAGGACTAGCTACGTCCGGATTCCAGGTCCCTCCAAGCCGGATACCCGCGGAGGGGAGGATGTAACTCAAGACCTGAACTAGAATCAGGCAACGGGCTAGATTCACTGGACAACATCCAAGAATCCAAACCTCAGAGTTCGGAAACTCCTTGGCCTCTAAGTCTTAGATTGGGTGAAGTTCCGGATTTAATTCCACCCACCCGCCCGAACATAAGCGATCTATCCCAAATCAGGAAAAAGCCCGAAGAAACAGTACATCATTACTGGGCAAGGTTCCTCCTGGTTATGAATAGGATAAAGGACTGCCGCGAGGAAAACGCAATCTCAATCTTCTGCAATAATTGCACGGACAAGGGAATCCTCAACGCCACAGTTCGTCGTGATCTTACATGCTTCACTGACTTGGCGTCCATAGTACAAAAGTACTGTGCGATGGAAAGCGCCCGGAAAACCGAAACTAAATTTTGGGACAATCCGTCCCTGAATAGAAACCTCGTCCGAAATAAAAGGGTGCAACATCATCAGACACCCGAGTTAAAAACCAAAAAACCAAAACCCTCTACAGGGCATGGAACCGTACTGGAGGGATGGCTTAATGGACCCTGTAAAATTCATAGTACAGAGGACGCCACACCAACTCATAGCCTTAGAGCATGTTGGATACTCTGGCAGGTGGCCAAAAGGGGCGAAGATCTCCTAATTCCGGAGGCCGCAGAAAGCCACCTCAGGGACTCCAGTACAGTCTTAACAGTCTTCGAGACTTTCGCATCAAATAAAATGCGAAAAAGAACACTCCGCAGCTTCGCCGAAGTCTATCAAGTAGCAACAATAAACCTATGGAGTGACACGGCTATTACCTTTAATGCCAGCGACGAACCTAAATTCCGAACAGCTCGAGCACCAACCGCATTGGTACTCAGTCCTATAGTGGACGGCTTTCGCCTCACCAAGGTACTTATGGATGGAGGCAGCGGATTGAACCTCATTTATGAGGAAACCCTTCAAAAATGGAAATAGACTGGAACCGCATTGAGCGAAGTAGCACAACCTTCAGAGGAATAATCCCCAGTCGGGAAGCACGCTGTACAGGAAAAATCACACTAGATGTGGTGTTCGGCACGCCGGATAATTATAGGTCTGAAGAGGTCACATTCCAAGTGGCCCCGTTCAGCAGCGGATAACATGCTCTGCTGGGGCGGGAAGCGTTTACAATCTTCCAAGCAATACCCCATTACGGGTACATGAAGCTCAAGATGCCCGGGCCGAACGGAACCATCACTCTCGCTAGTGATCCGGACATAGCACTCCGCGCCGAAAACAAGACAGCCGCACTGGCCCTTGAGGCACTGTCCGAAGCCGTAGCGGCTGAGGAACTGACTACGCTGCGCTCCACGGTAAACAGGGACGATGTGATACTCGACAAAAGATCCAAGTCCACCTCCTTTAAACCAGCGGATGAAATAGTTAAATTCCAGGTCCATCCAACGGACCCCAATAAAACAGCTTCCATCGGGGCACAATTAAACCCCGATATAGACGCCGCACTGCGAGAATTCCTACGAGAGAACTGGGACATTTTTGCATGGCACCCTTCGGACATGCCAGGAATCCCACGCAGACTGGCCGAACACAGCTTAAATATCCTAAAAGGATTCAAACCTGTCAAACAAGCCCTTCGGCGTTTCTCTGAACCCAAGAGACAGGCAATGGGAGAGGAGCTAGCCAAACTATTGGAGGCCGGATTCATCAGAGATATAAAACATCCGGACTGGCTAGCAAACTTGGTGATGGTACCAAAGAAGGACAAATCCTGGTGCCTGTGCGTTGACTTCAAAGACCTCAACAAGGCCTGTCCAAAGGATCCCTTCCCCCTCCCCCGCATCGATCAAATTATTGACGCCACTTCAGGACACGATTCGTTGTGCTTCCTCGACGCATACTCCGGTCACCATCAAATCAAGATGGCGGAGTTAGACCAAGACGCAATGGCATTCATCACCCCATATGGCCCATTCTGCTTCAACACAATGCCTTTCGGGCTCAAAAACGCTGGCGCAACATATCAGCGCATGATTCAGACATGTCTGGCAAACCAGATCGGCAAAACAGTAGAGGCATACGTGGATGATGTGGTCGTAAAAACAAGACATGTCGAATCTCTAGTAGACGACTTGAGGCTTACATTTGACAACCTCCGAGCATATGACATCAAGCTAAATCCGGAAAAATGCATTTTCGGCGTTCCAGCCGGAAAGCTCTTGGGCTTCATTGTATCCGGTAGGGGAATCGAAGGAAATCCAGCCAAGATCTGAGCTTTGTCACAATTGGATATCCCAAAGGACCTCAAAGAAATACAAAAATTAACCGGATGCGTGGCGGCTCTAAGCCGCTTTATCTCCCGATTGGGAGAAAAGGCGTTACCCCTCTATCGCCTCCTTCGACGCACCGAACACTTCGAGTGGACGGACGCCGCCATGGCCGGACTCGAGGAAATAAAAGCCATATTGGCAACAAACCCCGTCCTGGCCGCGCCAAACATCGGTGAACCAATGCTATTGTACATTGCAGCAACCCATCAAGTTGTCAGCGCAGTACTCATTGTCGAGCGGGAAACGAACAGACACAAATACCCCCTTCAAAAGTCGGTTTACTATGTGTCCACTGTCCTCACCCCATGCAAATCACGGTACCCACATTATCAAAAGATTGCATATGCGGTATTCATGGCATCCCGGAAGCTACGACACTACTTTCAAGAGTGTTCAATCACAGTAGCATCGGAAGTACCACTCAATGATATTATAAACAACCGTGACACAACGGGCCGGATTGCAAAATGGGCCATCGAGCTCCTCCCGTTCGACATAACTTATAGGCCACGGCGAGCTATCAAGTCGCAAGTTTTGGCCGACTTCGTCGCAGAATGGACGGAGGCCGAACTCCCTAAAGAGTACGACACATATTCAAACTGGATCATGCACTTCGACAGTTCCAAAATGTTGGCCGGACTAGGGGCCAGCGTCGTTTTGACGTCCCCCACAGGAGACACAGTTCAATATGTACTCCAGATTATGTACACGGACTCCAACAATGCAGCCGAATATGAGGCCCTTTTACATGGTCTCTGGATGGCAGTATCCATGGGCATTCAACACCTAGAGGTGCGCAGGGATTCGAACCTCGCGATATCCCAAATAAATGGAGACTTCGATGCCAAGGATCCAAAAATGGCAGCTTACCGCAACGCCGTCCTCAAAATGTCAGCTCGGTTTGAAGGGCTCGAATTTCACCATATAGCCCGAGAAAACAATCAGGCGGCAGACGTCCTGGCACGCATCGGCGCAAAACGCGATGCGGTCCCCCCCCAACATCTTCATGGAAAGGCTATTCAAGCCATCCGTAGTATGGGAAGGGGAACATGGCAATATTAGTCCGGACCCAACCGCACTGTCCGACACCGAACAATCTGACATAATCGGAGGCTCTGCCAATGAAATAACAACCTCAGCCCACGTACTAATGGCCGTTATCGCCCCGTGGACAGAACCATTCCTAGTCTACCTTACTAGGCAGGAACTCCCAGAGGACCAAAACGAGGCACGCTGTATAGTGCGGCGATCTAAAGCCTATAAAGTCCATGAGGGAGAACTTTACAAGAAAAGCACTACCGGAGTCCTTCAAAGGTGCATCTCCGAAGAGGAAGGGCGGAACCTGCTGGCTGAAATTCATGCCGGACTCGGTGGCCATCATGCCGCAGCCCGGTCCCTTGTAAGCAAGGCTTTCCGTACAGGCTTTTATTGGCCGACGGCCCGGGCGGACACTCAGGACTTGGTCCATAAATGCGTCGGTTGCTAGCTTTTTGCAAACCAAAGCCATATGCCACCTACCGCCCTCCAAACTATCCCCATCACTTGGCCTTTCGCGGTCTGGGGGCTTGACATGGTGGGACCCCTTAAAGGCGGAACCCACAAGAAAAAATACTTACTGGTCATGGTGGATAAGTTCACCAAATGGATAGAAGCCAAGCCTGTTAAGACGGCCGAATCCGGACCTGTGATAGACTTTATATCCGGGGTCGTACACCGTTATGGCGTCCCCCACAGCATCATCACTGATAACGGCACGAACTTCACGGCCGATGAGGTAAAACTCTGGTGCAAAAACATGGGCATCAAGCTTGATTATGCTTCCGTCTATCACCCACAAACTAATGGTCAGGTTGAACGTGAAAATGGTCTCATCATGAGCGGCATCAAACCCAGATTAGTGCGGTCCCTCAAGGAATCTAACACGCACTGGGTAGAGGAGCTCAACTCCGTACTCTAGGGGCTACGGACCATGCTAAACCGCACCACCGGATACACACCATTTTTTATGGTGTACGGCGCAGAGGCAGTCTTGCCCTGTGACATAATTCATGACTCACCTCGAGTGCGCATGTACGAACAAAGGGAGGCCGAGCTCGATGGGCAGGACAGTTTGGACACCTTAGATGAGGAGCATGACGTGGCAAAAGCCCATTCCACATTCTATCAACAGCAGGCTCGAAGATATCAAAGCAGAGAAGTGCGGGCCAAAAGCTACAACGTTGGCAAATTAGTTCTACGCCTGCCGGACAAGAAAAAGGACAAGCTGAAGCCCAAGTGGGAAGGTCCCTTCATAATCGACCAAGTCCTGACTGGTGGAGCATACCACCTGCGAGATGCATCGGATAACCGACTCGAGCCGAACCCATGGAACGCAGCCCGTCTCCGAAGATTCTATGCCTAGCGCCGGACTCTGTGTTTGTCTCCTTCCTCTATCAATTTTTTACATTTTCTGTCTTACATTTCTCTCCTTCCCCTCTTCTCTTTTATAGCCCTTAAAGGCTCCTCAAGTGAAGTGCTACTCGCGCTCATTAAACCTGGGGGCTTCTTTAACAGAAGCTTATTTATACGGGCTTCACGCCCACCACATGTGTCAAACTTCCGCATGTACCTTTTCTTCACCATTATATGCATCGATATGACTTAAGTTTTGGCCAAGCTGGGTTGCCTGGCTCCTGTGCTTACCCCTACGTTCCCGATTGTTCGGCTAGGTGGTAAAGGGAGCACCTCTGCGATTGTTACTGCCGGATCAGCCGGATGTGTACCTCAGACTGGGTGAAGCCGAAAGCTAGCGTTCTTAAGGGAATGTTCGGTCGGTGAACTAAAAGATGACCTTTTTACTTATTTATATATATGCCCCCAGATGATTTTCCTGCGTTTGCAGTCCGGACATGCACTTTAGGGCATGCCTCCCAGAGAAAGGAACCCCTAACGGAACTATTCTCTCTGGAAGATGTTTCTTACTAACCATGTAATATAACATAACTAGTTGGGCACTTGTCTGATAAAGCACTAATGACCCCTATGCCTGGTCTCCATGCATACCCCGGTTCTTACATAACCGGTAGGGTATTCGGACACACTCCGGACCGTCAGGTCCTGAGGTGGAAGCGAAAAGGTCGGCAACGACAAACGATCTACAATCCGGCTAGAAGGCATTACACATGTCAATTAAAAATTACATAGTCACTCTGACTGATTGTATTCCTCTTCAATACCATCTAACAGGCTGTCTAACTTATAGTCCTGCTGGGAATACCTTGCGGCCAATTCTACTTGACCATAAACTAAGCTAACAGGGATCTCCTTCCCGTCTAGCCCCACAGGTCCGACCTCGGCCATGTGGTTCGGGTCAGACTTTGTGTACCGCGTCTTCACCATGGCCCAGGCCTCCCTAGCGCCTTGTCGGCAGGCCGATATCTTCCACAACCGGAAGCGCCGCCGATCTCCCTTAAGCTTCTCCGAAAGCTCTCCAAGACCCTCGGGCATGGAGTGGGAAGGCCATAAGGCTTGGGCAACGCCTCGCATTGCCTGCCAAACTCGCTCGTGCAGTTGCGAGAGCTCGGGAAGAAGGTCACCCATAGAACCGGGCATCTCCTCCGCAGGACGACCCGTTAGCATACCTACAGACATTACTCTGTTAGTCGACTTCCTCGCCGAACTCTTTTTTTTCAAAGATTCGCTTAAGCACTTACTAAATATGCCGCGTCGAAGCCGCTGATTCTCCTTAGTGGAGTCCGACAGCTGGCCATGAACATCTTTAAGTTCAACGTCCAGCTTGGTGTTGGCATCCTGAAGATCATTCTTCTCCCGCCTCACCCTTGTCAGCATACTCTCATCGGCCTTTAGCCGGCGTAAGAGTTGTTGCCTCTCCAGATCTAGTCCGGCGCCATCTGCAATATGATTTGGCAGATTCATACCCACGCCGCACTTTGCAAGATATTAATCTTTCGAAGTGTATCTTACCAGAGGGGGTCTCTTTAGGCTCCCCTGCCGCGGCTAGTGCGGCCTCCAGTTGGGCTTTGCACTCTTTCAGCTCCTGGGACAGTACGGTATTCTTCTCTATAAGAACCTGCATAACAAATGATCCTTAAACCAGTTACTCTAACTGTTTCAAGTCTCGGGGGCTACTGGTATATACATATATATTTACCAAAATTTTCTTACCCGTATGTCTTTTACATATTGCTCCGTGGCTCTGGTTAAACCATTTTGAGCGGCACGGAGGTACGCATCTCCCGAATTGAAGGCATCTAATGCCTCTTGGGAGAAACAAGCGTCGCGAAGAACTGTCCGACGCCTGTGGTTCATGGCACTCTCCACCTCGGAATTGGTGGAAGACAGCCTGTCCGCATCCTCTGTGGGAGGAGCGTCCGGTGCGCGCCTCGTGTTCGCTCCCGCTTCCGGGCCAGGCGTTGGAGCCTGGCTGGTGGAGGCGCGGTTGGCAACCTATCCGGATGTAGTCCAGCGAGGTCTCTTCGTCCTGAAGATAGCACGAACGTTAATATGCCCTGAAGAAATAACACCAGGGAAAAAGAGGATGCGCTATACCTTTGCGCCGGCGTCCTAGTCTGGACTACATTCCTTTTTGCCCCACGGGGCCCTGAGGCCCCTCGTTGGCTAGCCGCCGCAGGTTCGGCCTCCCGCCTTGGAAACCTCCCCTGCAAAACACGGTCGTTGTCAGGAAAACTGAAATGCGTGAGAATGGATTCCTTCTCAAAGGGATGAGATTCCGCTCTCTGTTACCTGGGAGGCCGGGATTAACCCTGGGTAATCAGCCGTAATGGCCACCAAGGTATTGTCCTTGCTTAACTGATGAAACACCCCGTTAATCAACTCCACCGATATATCCGGATCCTCTTCGGAGTTCGGATCGAGGGACCATTCTGGATCCTCGGGTTGTTGGGGACGGCTGTTTATATCCTTTACTTCCTGACGCAGTTCCTGCGTTGAAATCGTTGGACTACATATTTAATCATGGGAATATAAAGCGGATGGGCAGGCACAATTGTTCACTTACCCAACTCGGGGGGTTGTACATACTAAATCCGCCCTGCGGGTTGACACGGAGGAATTCCTCCTCTTCTCCCTTGTACAAAGAGGATAAGATCTTTACTAGAGCGGCAGCTGAGGCTGGCCCCTTAGACCGTAACGGGTGGCGTCATCCTCCCCGTTAAAATCCCACATGGGGTGGCCTCTATATTGAAGCGGTTGCACCCCCCGCATAATGTATGCGGCCATGACTCCAATCATGGTTAGTCCGGAATGAGCCAATAGTCTTATCCGGCTCATCAGGTGAAGGACGTCCCTGTCGCTTTCTCTCTGAGAGCTCCGCGGACGCCAGCTTAGGCGTTTCTTTAAGGGAGCACTGTTGAATTCGGGGAGACCGACCCGGATAGGGTCCGTTAGCGGGACATCATCTATATAAAACCATTCCGAAGGCCAGTCCTCGGACGCCTTCTTTGGGGTTCCGGATAGATATCCGGTCCCGGCGATACGCCACACCTCGGCTTCGCCCACTTGATATATAGACCCCTCTTGAGAGCGGGGCACCAGACAGAATAATCTCTTCCACAGCGCGAAATGAGCCTCAACACCCAAGAATAGCTCGCAAAGAGCGACGAAGCCCGCGATATGCAATATAGAGGCGGGCGTGAGATCGTGCAGCTGGAGGCCGTAGAACTCCAGAAGCCCACGGAGAAATGGATGGATTGGAAATCCAAGTCCTCTTACTAGATAAGGGACGAGGCACACCCGCTCTCCTTTGGAGGGAGTGGGGGTGCTCTCTGCTTGCTCTCCACCATTATAGGTGGCGAGTCGGGCTCGGACCGGGACCATATAGGCCCGAGGGAGAAATCCCTTGGCCTAAAGCGACACTAGCTCGCTGTGCGGGATGGAGCACCTCTCCCAGTCTCCAGGTTTAGGACTGGAAGGGCGAGAGGAGGAGCTGCGATGGCTGGCCATGTTGGAATGAACCTTTGCTGGAGGCGCTCTGATGATTACTCGCGGAGAGGAGAAGGTGTGGTTTGGATCTGAATCCCCATCCCATTAAATAGGTGGCTCGTTTATGTGGCTAGGGGTGTGAATGTAAAAAACACCCCGACTTTTCACATTCGTTTGACACGTGGAAGACGACCATTATTGGGCGTGGAAGCCAAGGTGCGCTGCATTACGAAAATCGGACATTATTCAGCAGGTACACGGAATTTGGAGGAGAACCCGCCTTGCAATGTCGAAGACAATCTGCACGCCAGACTCGTCGTCATTGAAGCTTGGTTCGGGGGCTACTGAGGGAGTCCTGGATTAGGGGGTGTCCGGGTAGCCGGACTATACCTTCAGCCGGACTCCAGGACTATGAAGATACAAGATTGAAGACTTCGCCCCGTGTCCGGATGGGACTTTCCTTGGCGTGGAAGGCAAGCTTGGCGACGTGGATATTCAAGATCTCCTACCATTGTAACCGACTTTGTGTAACCCTAACCCTCTCCGGTGTCTATATAAACCAGAGGGGTTTAGTCCGTAGAACAACTCCATCATACAACAATCATACCATAGGCTAGCTTTTAGGGTTTAGCCTCCTTGATCTCGAGGTAGATCTACTCTTGTACTACCCATATCATCAATATTAATCAAGCAGGACGTAGGGTTTTACCTCCATCAAGAGGGCCCGAACCTTGGTAAAACATTGTGTCCCTTGTCTCCTGTTACCATCCGGCCTAGACACACAGTTCGGGACCCCCTACCCGAGATCCACCGATTTTGACACCGACAATACCCATAGGATTTTTATATGCAGTTCTATAAGCCCATAATGCATCATCAAGTTTCTTGGACCAATTCTTTCTAGATCTATTAACAGTCTTTTGCAAAATTAATTTAAGCTCTCTATTGCTAAGTTCTACTTGGCCACTAGACTCTGGGTGATAAGGAGATGCAATTCTATGATTAACATCATACTTAGCAAGCATTATACGAAAGGCACCATGAATAAAATGTGAACCACCATCAGTCATTAAGTATCTAGGGACTCCAAACCCTAGAAAAATAACTTCTTTAAGCATCTTAATAGAGGTGTTATGATCAGCACTGCTAGTTGGAATAGCTTCTACCCACTTAGTAACGTAATCAACAGCAACTAAAATATGTGTATACCCATTAGAGGAAGGAAAAAGTCCCATATAATCAAAGCCCCAAACATCAAATGGTTCAATAACAAGTGAATAATTCATAGGCATTTCTTGACGTCTACTAATATTACCAATTATTTGACATTCATCACAAGATAAGACAAACTTACGGGCATCCTTGAAGAGAGTAGGCCAATAAAAACCGAATTGCAATACCTTGTGTGCAGTTCTATCTCCAGTGTGGTGTCCTCCATAAGCCTCGGAGTGACACTTGCATAAGATATGTTCCTGTTCATGCTCAGGTACACAACGTCTAATAACACCATCTACTCCATCTTTATAAAGATGCGGGTCATCCCATAAGTAATGTCTTAAATCCTAGAAGAACTTTTTCTTTTGCTAGTATGTGAAACTAGGTGGTATAAATTTAGCAACAATGTAATTAGCATAATCAGCATACCATGGAGCAGTACGAGAAGCATTTATGACAGCTAATTGTTCATCAAGAAAGTTATCATCAATAGGTAGTGGGTCATCAAGAACATTCTCTAACCTAGACAAGTTGTCTGCAACGGGATTCTCAGCTCCCTTTCTATCAATAATATGCAAATTAAATTCTTGTAGCAGGAGAACCCATCTAATAAGTCTAGGTTTAGCATCTTTCTTTTCCATAAGATATTTAATAGCAGCATGATCAGTGTGAATAGTTACTTTAGAATCAACAATATAAGGTCTGAACTTATCACAAGCAAATACAACTTCTAAGAATTCCTTTTCAGTAGTAGCATAATTTATCTGGGCATTCTCTAGAGTGTTACTAGCATATTGAATAACATTTAATTTTTTATCAACTCTTTGTCCTAGAACAGCCCCTACAACATAATCACTAGCATCACACATGATTTCAAAGGGTAAATTCCAATCAGGTGGCTGAACAATAGGAGCAGAAATCAAGGCTTTCTTAAGTATTTCAAATGCTTCTACTCAATCATCATCAAAGACAAAAGGAATATCTTTTTGTAATAGGTTAGTCAGAGGTCGGAATTTTTTTGAGAAGCCCTTAATGAACCTCCTATAAAAACCGGCATGACCAAGGAAACTTCTTATACCTTTGATGTCCTTGGGACACGACATCTTTTCAATAGCATCAACTTTAGCTTTGTCAACTTCAATACCTCTTTCAAAAATTTTATGCCCCAAGACAATACCTTCATTAACCATAAAGTGGTGCTTCTCCCAATTCAAGACGAGCTTAGTTTCTTCACATCTCTGCAAAACTCGATCAAGGTTGCTCAAGCAATCATCAAAAGAGGATCCATAAACAGAGAAATCATCCATGAAAACTTCACAAATCTTTTCACAAAAGTCAGAGAATATAGTCATCATGCATCTTTGAAAGGTAGTAGGTGCATTACATAAACCAAAAGGCATACGTCTACAAGCAAAGGTACCGAAAGGGCAAGTAAAAGTAGTATTTTCTTGATCATCAGCTAACACATGTATTTGAGAGAAACCAGAGTAACAATCTAGAAAGCAAAAATGTGTATGTTTGGATAATCTTTCTAGCATTTGATCGATGGAAGGCAAAGGGTAATGATCTTTTTAGTAGCTTTATTTAATTTGTGGAAATCAATTACCACCCTATAACCTGTAATAATTCATTGTGGAATCAACTCATCTTTATCATTACGAACGACAGTAATACCTCCCTTCTTAGGGACACAATGGACAGGGCTTACCCACTGACTATCAGCAACGGGATAAATTATACCTGCTCCAAGGAGCGTTAATATTTCCTTTCTTACCACTTCTTTCATCTTAGGATTTAGCCGTCGTTGGTGATCAATAACTGGTTTAGCGTCTTTCTCCAAATTTATTTTGTTTGACATAGAGTGGGACTAATGCCCTTAAGATCATCAAGAGTATATCCAATAGCAGCATGGTGCTTCTTCAGAGTTTTCAATAATCTCTCTTCTTCATGCTCTGAAAGGTTAGCACTAATAATAACATGATATATCTTCTTTTCGTCAAGATAAGCATATTTAAGAGTATCAGGCAATGGTTTAAGCTCAAACACGGGATCACCCTTGGGTGGAGGAGGATGCCCTAGGATTTCAACAGGCAAGTTGTGTTTCAGAATAGGTCCCTGTTTAAAGAATACTTCATCTATTTCCCTTCTTTCATTCATGAACATATCATTTTCATGGTCAAGCAAATATTGTTCTAAAGGATCGGTAGGAGGCATGGCAATAGAAGCAAGACCAATAATTTCATCTTTACTAGGCAATTCTTTATCATGGGGTTGTCTATGAAATTTAGCAAAATTAAACTCATGAGACATATCCCCTAAACCAACAGAAATAATATCTTTATTGCAGTCTATCTTAGCATTAACAGTATTCAAGAAGGGTTTACCATATATAATGGGATAAAAGCTATCTTGTGGGGAACCGAGAACAAGAAAATCAGCAGGGTATTTAACTTTCCCACACAAGACTTCAACATCTCTAGCAATCCCAACTGGTGAAATAGTATCTCTATTGGCAAGCTTAATTGTAACATCAATTTTGAAAGTGCTAGTGATCGACTAGAGGGGGGTGAATAGGCGATTTTTATGAAAGTCTTCAAAACATGGAAGTTTCGAAGACAAACGATAGAATCAAACCTATTACCATGCAGTGGAAGGTAGACTACACTAAGCAAGCCATAGTCAAGTATTAAATGAAATGAAAGCACAAAGACTAATAGCAGCTAGGCAGTATAGATCAGGATGGAAGATAGTATGAAGCCAATCAGAACAAGCAGTCACACAGTGAAGACAAATAGATAATGCAAACAGGCAATGACTTCACAAGGACCATTCTGCAAATAAAGAGATGGGAAGGATAGAACCAGTGACTCGTTGAAGACAATGATTTGTTGGACCAGTTCCAGTTGTTGTGACAACTGTACGTCTGGTTAGGGAGGCTGAGATTCAACTCAGAAGACCGCGTCTTCACCTTATTCCCCTTGAGCTAAGGACACCCAGTCCTCACCCAATCACTCTGGAAAGTCTTCAAGGTAGACTTCCAAACCTTCACAGACCTCGTTCACCAGCAATCCACAATGACTCTTGGATGCTCAGAACGCGACGCCTAACCGGCTGGAGGATTCACAGTCCTCAAGTGTAATAAGTCTTCAGATCACACAGACAGGAAGACTTAAGTGATGCCTAACACTCTTTGGCTCTGGGTGTTTAGGGCTTTTTCCTCGCAAGGAATTCTCTCTCAAAGGCTTCGAGGTGGGTTGCTCTCAAACGACAAAAGCCGTGCACTAACTCTGAGCAGCCAACCATTTATGGTTGTAGGGGGTGGGCTATTTATAGCCACCAGGCAACCCGACCTGATTTGTCTGAAATGACCCTGGGTCACTAAGGAACTGACACGTGTTCCAACGGTCAGATTTCAAACTCACACGGCTACTTTCTTGGGCTACAAGCAAAGCTGACTTGTCCAGCTCAGGATAAGATTTGCTCTCATTGTCTTCGCTCGAAGACATAGGATTTTGGTTAAGCATCACTTCAGTCATTCTGACTGGTTCACTTGGACCCCACTTAACAGTACGGTGGTTCCTATGACTCAACAAAGAAGAAAACGAAACGATGAAACAACTAAGTCTTCGCGCTCCATAGTCTTCACACAATGTCTTCTCTTGTCATAGTCTTCAATGTGAATACATTCACATACCACCTTTGTCTTCAATGTCTTCATACATTTTTAAGGGTCGTCTCCGGTAGGAAAACCGAATCAATGAGGGACTTCTACCTGTGTTATCCTGCAATTCTCACAAACACATTAGTCCCTCAACCAGGTTTGTCGTCAATACTCCAAAACCAACTAGGGGTGGCACTAGATGCACTTACAATCTCCCCCTTTTTAGTGATTGATGACAAACTGGTTGAAGTTTTCAATGGGGAATAAAATATGTGAAATTGTAAAGGATAGGGTATTGTCTTCATAAGTGTCAAAGGCTCCCCCTGAAGATGTGCATATAAGTAATTTGCTTTTGGAATGCAAATGCACATGGCAGGTGTACTTGTGGAGATCCTCTTCAACTTATGATGACAATTCATCATGCATGATATGAGATAACGAAGATAATGACATGCATAATGAAAAATGGACGTCTGCAAAATGACCTAAGTGGGGAAGTTATCATCGCACATGCGGAATTTATCATCGCATCACAGAATAGCAAATAAGTAGCAGACGACCATCGAGTTTAAGTGTTACAACTCAAAGAACCAAATGTATCAAAAAGCTATAAGCACTTGGCAAAAGTAGCAAATAGTAAAGGAACCACCCATATGGACCCGCTTGAAGACTATCAACTCATATGCTTCTCCCCCTTTTGTTAGTAATGACCAAAAAGGTTTGAAGACATAGAGCTTCTACTCGTTCCCATCAGGAGTAGGCAAAGCAGCAGGGTCGTCGTTGAGGTCCGGTGGTGCAAAAGAACTTGGTGCAGTGTCGACACGCGCTGAAGTTGGAGGAGGTGAAGTGGCATCATCTTGGTCATCGATGACTCTGGCATTCACTGTCGCAGTTGAGGACGAATAGTCAGAGTCTTCAAGTGAGGGAGTCCGGCGCAAGTGAGCATTCCTTGGAGGAGTTGAGTCAAACTTGAATCGTTCTGTGAAGCCATCGTCTTGCAGATCAGCTTCAGCACTAAGCAATGTCAAACTCTTCCAAGACCTTCGACAGGTTTCATGTGTAACAAAGGCATTCTTGGTGGCAAGATTGCGAATGCGATTGATGTCCACCAAGAGGCTTTGCATCTGATGCTTAAGCCAGTTGTGATGCTTATCCTGTTTCTGATGTAGCGCGACGAGAAGCTCTCGGTCATTGAGAACACAAGATCGCTTTCGAGGCCTTTGGGCAATGGTGCTTCTAGTGGCGTCAGTTTGAGCGTGAGGGGCACGGGTGTTGCCAGCCAAGGGATAAACATGAGAGACTGCCTGAACTCCTTCAAGGGGTTGGGTGAAGCTTTGACGATCAGCATTGTGAAGATAAATTGGATCTTTAGCAAGCTTTGGGTAAATAGCTTCAACAGACAGTTCAACCTCTAGCAAGAATACAAGACGATTGCGCGCAGACGGCTAATAGTTGAAGGCAGAGTGAAGCTTGATAAGACACATTACCCATGGAGCATAAAACTTCAGACCAAAAATGTCAGAGCTAGATGCAACCAACTATCTGATGAAGAAGTCTTGAGCATTGAAGTTGATGCCATTGAAGATATAGAAAACCAAAGTCTTCATTGCTCCTTCAAGCTTTGTTGCAGATGAATGTCCTTTGATAGGCCATAGAGTCTTTCTGATGATATGGTAAATGGTGCGAGGCAGATACTCTAGGTCTTCAACAAAGAATTCGGACGGGTATTCAGCGTCGTGAGGCAAAGGCTTCATCATGCTCAGCATTTGGCTCATGTTGGGTTCTGGCTTCTGGAAAATGCTCTCCAATGCATTCTGGTATTGTTGACAACCTAATTCATAGTATTCACCAGGAGTGGGCAGGCCTGTGAGCTCAGTGATATCAAGAGCTTTGGCTTCATGATGGACATTACCTGTCATCCACTCAAGGACCCAAGTCTTCGGATCCCTGTTGTAGCCTCGAATGTGAAGAGTTGCATAAAACTGTAATAGAAGCTCTTCATTCCAGTGTTCCTTGTCTGTGACAAATTGCAGGAGTCCAGCGTCTCTGAAGCAATCCAACGCTTCTTCAAGACAGGGCAGGCCAGCTATAGCTTCAGAGTCGAGACGCATATGTGGAAATATGCACCCTTGATTGTATAGGATGCACGAATAGTAGTTGTGTTGCTGATAGCTCCAGAACCGATCCGATGAAATGCGAGGTTTGGTGTAAGGGTTCTTGGCGCTGTTGAAGAAGGTGTTGTGTGCCACGAAGCCATTCACATTGAAGACCCCAGGTGAGGTTGCAGTGCCTGGGAATCTTGGAAGTCTTGGCTTGGGCTTCTGGACTTGAGGCATGTGCTCAACATGATAGTCAAATTATGGACCCGCAGTAGGTGGAGGAACCAGAATGGGCCATCGGACCATAACAGGCTGACCACGATCAAATGCCAGCTCAACAGTATGAGGTCTTGGAGGGGGTACAGGAGCATTGGCATTCTTGTTGACATGGGCTGCAAGTGGCACAATAGCCTCAGGAGGAATGATTATGTCTAGTGCAACATTGGCTTCTGGGGCCACATTGACTTCAGGCGCTTCATTATTGGCTTCGGGTGCTGCAGGCGCTTCAGGTGCATTCACTTCTGGCACAACATTAGCTTCAGGCGCCACATTAGCTTCAGCCATGACAACGTCATTGGCTTCAGTGCTGATGTTGGTGGCCGCCTCAGTAGTGGTAACCTCCACTTCAGGAGCTGGAGGGTCGGACACGTTCTCCTCGAGAACGACTTCAGGCATGGTTGGTGATGTAGCAACTCTGTCTTCATGACGTGGTTCTTCTTCTTCATCAGCTGATACAGCCGGAATATCTTCAGCCGTTTTGGCTTCAGACTCAGAAACATGCACAGTTGGAGTGACTTGGGGCCTTGGTCCTTTGCGAAGCCTGCGTAATGCTGGCGACGCTTGTGGAGATGGAGTTGGCTGGGCCTCAAAGTCATTGTCATCTTGCACGGGTGAGGTGACTTGTGGTTGGGGAGAACTTGGGGTGTCTTGTTGTTGTGGGTGATCAGCCCATGATGCATCCTGAGCAGTTGGCGTCAGAGGACGACCAATGCTGATGAGCTCACTGTGCGTGAGCACAGGCGATGATACCAAATTGCGCTTGATCTGAGGAAGGACTTCACCATCTTCAACATTGTCGTGAGGACCAATGTCTTCAGCTGCGGTGGGGTCAACAGTTGGATTGTCTTCAGCTTCAGGAGCCTCTGTGGAAGCAGGCTCATGAACTATCACTTGGCGCTCTCGATGTTCAGAGGCAGGATGAGCCAGTGAGATTGGCTCGACATCAAGGGGCTCTGTGGGAGCAGCCCGGTCTCTCCTCTTTGTTTTCCGTTTCTTGGTTGAGGGAGCATCATCAGTGGTGGCCTTGGTTTTGCGCTTTCTGGCTTCGGCTTCAGCTGCCCTTGTTTTCTTCAGTTCTGAAGCCACTATGGTGACCTTAGGCTTCGAGCCTATCATACTGGCTGGGAAGACAATGTGATGTTCTTACTGCCTTGGTGCTTCGGGTTCTGACGCAGGTGGCTTCTTCTTCTTCTTGGCCGCCATTCGGGGGTCGATGCCTGGTCGCCCCAAGGCCTTGCGCTTTTCAGCTTCATTGTATCCCTGAACACATTTAGCAGCAAGATCCTTCATGCGCTCACAAGAACCTTTGGCTTCTTCGCATTTTGTGCGGAATGCTTCCTTGAGCTCATGCATCATGACCTGGAAGTTCTGAATGTCTTCAACATTGAGCTTGGCCATATGCTTCTTGAACTGAGCCTTTTCATAATCTATCTTATGCTTCAGCTCAACAATTTTCTGAGCTAGAGCTAGCTCAGCAGCAATGGCTCCGTGGAAGGCGACGCTGAGGCCAATGGGAAGCTGAAGATCATCAAAGCTAACATTTGGGCTGTCAAACCACTCATCAATGAACTTGTTTAAGATTTCCACATCAAAGAGAGGAAGGTCATTGAAGATTTCTGCCTCTTGCTTGCTCTTGATCAACTGCTCAAGAGCATCATTGCCAAGATCGTCGTCGCTGGACAAATCAATGGCATCATTTTCGTTGCGCAGAACAGCAGCAGGGGTCAGTGCTTGACTAGTGGGTTGCATGGGCCTCTTCACTTTGGCGGTCTTGGAGATGCGTGAGAGATCTTCAGACTGCACACTGTGTTCAGGAGGTGCAGTGACCAGAGGCTTCGCTCGTGAAACCTTTGGTGCAAATGAGGGCTTTGAAGCCTTAGGTTTCTGTTGCTTCACAGGCTTAGGAGGTACAGGTGCTTCATCAGAGTCAGATTCATCAGCAAAGTGGTCCACGGCTGCCCCTTGAAGCTGAATGTGAGTGATGAGACCTTCTAAGTTGTAGAATGGCCCAACAAGATTGGGTTCAGCTTCGCGTGTGCCATCAGCACGTGGCGTAGAGGGGCCTGGGTTGAAGTCTAATCCAAAAGACTTCTTGTTTTCCTTAGCCGAGTTCTTTGCAGCCTGATAATTATGCTTGAACAGATCATCATCTCGACACCATAACAATGATGATGGGTCGGCATCAGTAGGTTGTGGCCCACGGACCATGCAAGGGTAAAATCCTTGAGCAATGGCTTCAGTGCTGGTCTTGGGTTGAAGATTTTTATAGAGAATATCTCCCCAAGGACGCGTGAGAGCATACTTTTCAGCATACTCCTTGGTGACGGATCTGTACTTGAACCATTGCTCGGCCTAGTATCTTCGAATCCATTGGATTCGAGTCTTGCGCTGACCATAGCTTTCTTCGGGGTCATTTTTGTACAGTTCATAGAGATCTTCGGGCAGGTCCGTTGATGTACCCCCACGGCGCTGTCTATCGCCCTTCCTTGCAGATTTCTCTTTTGCCATGAAGTTCAAACTGAAAGGCTTCAACACTGTCAAAGTCTTCTGTCTACTGGTCAGACAAGAACTGGCTTCAGGAGAATTTATATTATGTTGTAAGAACTCTACAAATGAATGCAGACTATGAGAACCAAGGGATTCTCCCACGAACATGTACCTATGACAGCATTAAAGGTGCGAGGGAAGGGGAAGAGGTCATATGCATTCTCAGAAGATTTTGAAGATAAATCAGTTTAGAAGATATTGACCTCATAGTGCGAAGACATTCACTCATAGGTAGAGAGTTGGTTCCAGATTTGTACGAATCCACGAATAAGTAAAAGTGAGGAATATAACTACTTTGTAAAGCATAAGTGAACATACTAGGCATGTTATGAGATGCAGTATGAGATAGATCCAACTTATGTGAATAGAAACTACTTGTGGTTGAAAAGGATGGATCTATCAGATAAAAAAACTGTAAAAAGGAGGTTTTATTTACCACACGAGGAACTGCTAGACGGAGTGGGAGAGGAGGCCAAGCAGTTCGATCTTCCGTGCCCTAACTTGGCGACGGAGGACACCTACGGCGGCGGCGGAGAAGACGATGTCCGCGGTCGGCGTGAGGACAACGTCAGTGAGGTCGCAGCAGCTAAGCGCTTCATCGTCGGCATCGTCGAGGGCTAGTGGTGGCGCTAGGGTTTGTGCGAGAGTGGAAGAAGAGATAATGACTGGGGTGAGGCGTGTATTTATAGGGACAGGGACGGCACAGTGTTATTACATAGGTGCCCCTGGTGATTCGCATCTGAAGGACACGTGGCGATCATGCAACACATGAGAGGTTGTTCCACGTTCCCACGCATGCCTGGATTGTCGGGTGGTCGTTCCCACTTCTTCGGGTTTCAGGTAAAAGGATTGAGCATTGAAAGCAGATTAATGTTTGTCTCTATGTCTTCTGCTGACAAGGACGCATAGAAGACGTTTTGACAGTTTCAATAGAATGCATATGATTTGGATAGATAGACTTAAGATAGGAGCATATAAGGGTTAGGGTCCGATCACATTCACTTAGTTCAAAAGATTCAACAAGAAGACATAGATATAAGTGAATGTTGTAGAGGACAGAAACCAAATCAGTACATTGAAGATAAACATGAAGCCATGTTAACATTGAAGACAAACAAAATGCGAAGACTTTGCAATGTAACACCAACAGAAAGTATTCCAAACAAGATTTTGGTGGTGGCGTTACCCACCGTATAGGAAATATTAGACCCAGACACGGCGCACAATTATCGTGGCGCTCCAAAGTCAAATTCCACGTTAATGTATTCACACTCAAAATGTAAGTCTTCATTGATTGAAGATATAGTTTACTTCGTGTGTTGCACATCTAAGTCATCAACATGCATAAGCGTTAGGATGTGTGCCTGATCACAGGACATTTGAGGATTCCAAGATATTTAGCTCACACCGTAACCTGCAAAATCTTTTCTCATCCAAGGGCTTTGTGAAGATATCTGCCAGTTGCTCTTCAGTGTTGACGTGTATGATATCAATATCTTCCTTCATAACATGATCTCTGAGAAAGTGATGATGAATTTCAATGTGCTTTGTCTTCGAGTGATGAACTGGGTTGTTAGCAATCTTGATGGTGCTTTCATTGTCGCGGTAGAGTGGTACTTGCTTTAGATGAATGCCATAGTCTTTGAGTGTTTGCTTCATCCATAGAAGCTGAGCACAGGAAGATCCAGCAACAATGTATTCAGATTCAGCAGTGAAGAGAGATACATAGTTTTGCTTCTTTGAAGACCAACATACAAGTGATCGTCCCATAAAGTGACATGTGCCTAATGTAGACTTGCGATCCACCTTGTCACCAGCATAATCGGTATCCGAGAATCCAACTAGATCAAACTCTGAGCCCTTTGGATACCATAAACCTAGTGTTGGGGTGTGAGCCAAATATCGAAGAATTTGCTTCACAGCTAAGTGATGCGATTCCTTTGGTGCCGCTTGGAATCGGGCACACATGCAAACACTAAGCATGATATCTGGCCTAGATGCACATAAATAAAGCAAAGAACCAATCATGGAGCGGTATACCTTTTGATCGAACTCTTTACCATTGTCGTCAGGACCCAGATGGTGTTTAGCTAGCATTGGCGTCGTGTAACCTTTGCAGTCTTGCATTCCAAACTTCTTCAGGCAATCTTTGAGGTATTTTTCTTGAGATATGAAGATGTCGTTGCGTTGCTGTCGTATTTGAAGACCAAGGAGGAACTTCAGCTCACCCATCATGGACATCTGATATTGCTCTTGCATCATATATCCAAACTCATCACTGTATTTCTGGTTGGTGCACCCGAAGATAATATCATCCACATATATTTGGCACACAAACAGTTCACCATCATATGTCTTCGTGAAGAGTGTGGGATCCAAAGAACCAGGTTTGAAGCCTTTGCTCTTCAGGAAGTCCTTGAGTGTGTCATACCAAGCACGAGGGGCTTGTTTGAGGCCATACAGTGCCTTGTTGAGCTTATACACCATGTCAGGATGTTTTGGATCTTCAAAGCCAGGCGGTTGTGCAACATACACTTCTTCTTCAATCTTGCCATTGAGAAAAGCACTCTTCACATCCATTTGATATAGAAGTATGTTATGATGATTTGCATAGGCCAGCAGTATGCGTATAGCTTCAAGCCTGGCCACAGGAGCAAATGTTTCATCGAAGTCAATTCCTTCAACTTTAGTGTATCCTTGAGCAATGAGACGAGCTTTGTTTCTGACAACTTGACCATGCTCATCTTGCTTGTTGCGATATATCCATTTAGTGCCTATGATATTGTGCTTACGAGGATCAGGACGCTTGACCAGTTCCCATACATTATCCAGCCCAAATTGTTGAAGCTCTTCTTGCATAGCTTGAATCCATTCAGGTTCCATGAAGGCTTCATCAACTTTCTTGGGTTCAGATATTGAGACGAATGCGAAGTGTCCACAGAAATTTGCTAGTTGTGTTGCCCTTGAACGAGTGAGTGGACCAGGTGCATTGATGCTATCAATTATTTTCTCAATTTGTACTTCATTTGCAACACGAGGATGAGCAGGACGAAGATTTTGCTCTTGCTGATCATTGTCGTCGTTCGAAGGATTGTCTTTAGGCTGAGCATTGTCTTCAGGTTGATCAGGTGTAGAGATGATGAGTTCCTCTTCGGGTTGTGCTTCAGATGGTATGATTTCTCCGGTTCCCATAAGCTTGATGGATTCACTAGATGGAACTTCATCTAGCACATTTGGTAGGTGCTCTCTTTGCGAGCCGTTAGTCTCATCGAACCGCACATCCACAGTCTCAACGACTTTATAGTGAAAGAGGTTGAAGACTCTGTAGGAGTGCGAATCATTTCCGTATCCAAGCATAAAACCTTCATGTGCTTTCGGTGCAAATTTTGAAGTGTGATGTGGATCCTTGATCCAGCACCTGGCACCAAATACTCTGAAGTAACTGACGTTTGGCTTCTTACCAGTGAGGAGCTCATAGGATGTTTTGTTTAGAAGCTTGTGAAGATAAACACGGTTGATGATATGGCATGCAGTATCAATGGCTTCAGGCCAGAACTTTCTTGGAGTCTTGTATTCATCAAGCATCGTCCGGGCCATCTCAATAAGTGTTATATTCTTGCGTTCCATGACGCCATTCTACTGCGGTGTGTATGGAGCTGAGAACTCACGAGTGATGCCCAAAGTATCAAGATAAGTGTCGAGGCCGATGTTCTTGAATTCAGTGCCATTGTCACTTCTGATGTGCTTGATCTTGACGCCATAGTTGTTCATGGCTCGATTAGCGAAGCGTCTGAAGACATCCTGCACTTCAGTCTTGTAGAGGATTATATGCACCCATGTATATCTTGAATAATCATCAACAATGACGAAGCCATAGAGACAAGCAGTAGTAGTAAGAGTTGAGTAGTGAGTGGGACCGAAGAGGTCCATGTGTAGCAGTTCGAAGGGTTGAGTCGTTGTCATGATTGTCTTCAAGGGATGCTTGGCCCTCGTCATCTTTCCAGCTTCACAAGCACCGCATAAGTGATCCTTCTTGAACTTGACGCCCTCGATGCCTATGCTATGCCTCTTCTTTGCAAGAGTGTGCAAGTTCCTCATGCCAGCATGCCCTAGCCTCCGATGCCAGAGCCAGCATTCTGAAGCTTTTGCTAGAAGACATACGGCAAGCTGTGGTCCTGCTGAGAAATCTACCACGTACAAATCATCTTTCCTATACCCTTCAAAGACTAGAGACTTGTCAGATTCCATTAGAACAAGGCAACGATATTTTCCAAATATCACAATCATGTTTAAATCGCAAAGCATTGAGACAAACATTAAGTTGAAACCAAGGGATTCAACAAGCATCACTTTATCCATGTGCTGATCCCTTGAGATTGCAACTCTACCTAGACCCAATACCTTGCTTTTACCGGTATCAGCAAATGTGATGTGACTCTTGTCAGATGGACGTAAGGTTGAGTCCATGAGAAGACTTCACTTGCCAGTCATATGATTAGTACATCCACTATCAATAATCCATTCTGAAGCAGCTGGTGTCATACCCTACAGTGCAGTTAGGGGGATAGGCTTCACGAAGAGAATTGTGAAGCATAAACATTTGACGAGCAAGTGAATTATGAAAGCTTAGATCGAGGTTAGGACTGATAGGGCAAGTAGCAAGTGACTCAAGAACAAAATACATAATAAGACCATTTGGGCATTTGATCTTGCGCCCTACAAGATGTTTAAGGTCCCCAGCAATACCTTCAGATGAATTTGATTTTTGGCTGGAGACCCTTCCCTGTAAAAGAGAGTTAAGCTATCTTAGCCACCCACATCTTCAAGGGTGGCTTTGAAGCAATGAGTCTAAGTGCAGCATCTGAGAACTTTGGCTTTGGAGCCCTAGAAAATAGTCTTGCAGGAGGACAATAGTACTCATAAGAATAAGCAGAGTAGTTCTTGGTCGTATGAACATGGCGGTTTGATGAAACACGCTCATATTCATAGGCCTGAGTATGGTTTTCCTGCAAAACATTTGCGTTAGTTCGACTCAGGTGAGTCCTCTGTCTGTATGAAGCCTTTGGACCATATGAAGCCTGTGGTCTGGGGTTTGTCTTCTTCACTTGTGGTGTCATGACGACATTCACAGGAAGATTCTCCAGACACTTTTTCGGCACCCAGACTTTCTACATAGGTGGCCCATACCTACAGTTAGTACCAATATACCTGGCAAACACTTCACCATTCTGATTCTTAAATAGTTTATAGTTTGCATCAAAGGATTCATCAATAACAATGGGATTAGCATAAGTGAAGCCAGATAGGGTGGATGGATCCACTGAAGGTTCCTTTGCAGCAACCCATGTGGTTTTGGGGTACTGCTCAGGTTTCCAGTAAGAGCCATCAGCATTCATTTTCCTTTCAAAACCGACACCCTCTTTCCTAGGGTTTCAGTTCAGGATCTGCCTTTTGAGGACATCAAATAGTGTCTGATGCCCTTTGAGACTTTTGTACATCCCTGTTTCAAGCAATGTCTTCAACCTAGCATTTTCATCAGAAATAGCAGTGGCATCCTCAGCAGAGGGGTTAGTTACCACATCAACAGTTGAAGATATTGCAACAGTAGCGGCAGTAGAACATCTAGCAACAGAAGTAGCGTTATCACACTCAATGCATTTAAGACATGGTGGTTCAACTCCTTCCTGAGCGGAATTGATCTGTTTGGCGCGAAGCGACTCATTTTCCTTTTGAAGATCTTCATGAGCCGCTCTCAATTTCTCAAGATCTTGCTTCCTTTGAAGATAATCATAGGAAAGCTTTTCATGAGTTGTTGAGAGCGTTTCATGACGACTTTCAAGTTCCTCATACTTAACATGAAGATTTTTTATGTCTTCAATTAAGGACTGAGATCGAGTCATTTCAGCGTCTAACAGGTCATCGCTTTTGTCTAACAGTTTTTGAATATGTTCCATAGCTTTCTGTTGTTCAGTTGCAACTTTAGCAAGTGTTTTGTAGCTGGGTTTGGAACCACAATCAGAGTCATCTTCACTGGATGTTTGATAGTGAGTAGTGCGTGAGTTTACCTTGGCACCGCGTGCCATGAAGCAGTAGGTGGGAGCGGAGTTGTCCTGGTCATTAGCATCGGCGTCGGTGATGAAGTCATTGTCTTCAATGTTGAAGATGGACTTGGCAACATAGGCTGTAGCCAGACTTGCAACGCTAGAATCGGACTCCTCCTCAGACTCCACCTCCGCCTCCTCAGAAGCAGACTCCTCCTCTGAATCCATTTCCTTGCCAACAAACGCACGAGCCTTGCCAGATGAGCTCTTCTTGTGTGATGAAGACTTTGATGAAGACTTAGAAGAAGACTTTGAGTATTTCTTCTTCTTCTTGTCGTCAGAATCATATTCCTTGCTCTTCTTCTTCTTCTTCTTGTTCTCATTGTCTCACTGCGGACACTCAGAGATGTAGTGACCAGGTTTCTTGCACTTGTGGCATGTTCTCTTCTTGTAGTCATGAGCAGAAGCTTCATCATTCCTTGAGCTGGATCGTGAGGACTTTCTGAAGCCTTTCTTCTTGGTGAATTTCTGGAACTTCTTCACAAGCATAGCAAGCTCCTTTCCAATGTCTTCAGGATCATCAGAACTGCAATCAGATTCTTCTTCAGATGAGGAAACAACTTTTGCCTTCAAAGTACGAGTTCGCCCATAGTTGGGACCGTAGATGTCTCGTTTCTCAGAAAGCTGAAACTCATGTGTGTTGAGCCTTTCAAGTATGTCAGACGGATCGAGGGTCTTGAAGTCAGGGCGTTCTTGAATCATCAGGGCTAGGGTGTCAAACGAGCTGTCAAGTGATCTCAGGAGTGTCTTGACGACTTCATGCTTGGTGATCTCAGTAGCGCCGAGAGCTTGAAGCTCATTTGTGATGTCAGTGAGTCGATCAAACATGAGCTGGACATTCTCATTGTCGTTTCTCTTGAAGCAGTTGAAGAGGTTGCGAAGGACACTGATTCTTTGATCTATCTGGGTTGAGACGCCTTCGTTGACCTTGGAGAGCTAGTCCCAGACTAGCTTGGATGTTTCCAGAGCACTCACATGGCCATACTGTCCTTTGGTCAGATGACCACAGATGATGTTCTTGGCAGTGGAATCCAGTTGAACGAACTTCTTGACATCAGCAGCGGTGACACCTTCACCAGCCTTGGGGACGCCATTCTTGACGACATACCAGAGGTCGACATCAATGGCTTCCAGATGCATGCGCATCTTATTCTTCCAGTAGGGATATTCAGTTCCATCGAAGACTGGGCATGCAGCGGAGACTTTGATTATCCCTGCAGTCGACATAGCTAAAACTCCGGGTGGTTAAACCGAATCACACAGAACAAGGGAGTACCCTTGCTCTGATACCAATTGAAAGTGCTAGTGATCGACTAGAGGGGGGTGAATAGGCAATTTTTATGAAATTCTTCAAAACATGGAAGTTTCGAAGACAAACGATAGAATCAAACCTATTACCATGCAGCGGAAGGTAGACTACACTAAGCAAGCCATAGTCAAGTATTAAATGAAATGAAAGCACAAAGACTAATAGCAGCTAGGCAGTATAGATCAGGTGGAAGATAGTATGAAGCCAATCAGAACAAGCAGTCACATAGTGAAGATAAATAGATAATGCAAACAGGCAATGACTTCATAAGGACCATTCTGCAAATAAAGAGATGGGAAGGATAGAACCAGTGACTCGTTGAAGACAATGATTTGTTGGACCAGTTTCAGTTGCTGTGACAATTGTACGTCTGGTTAGGGAGGCTGAGATTCAACTCAAAAGACCGCGTCTTCACCTTATTCCCCTTGAGCTAAGGACACCTAGTCCTCGCCCAATCACTCTAGAAAGTCTTCAAGGTAGACTTCCAAACCTTCACAGACTTCGTTCACCGGCAATCCACAATGACTCTTGGATGCTCAGAACGCGACGCCTAACCGGCTGGAGGACTCACGGTCCTCAAGTGTAATAAGTCTTCGGATCACACAGACAGGAAGACTTAAGTGATGCCTAACACTCTTTGGCTCTGGGTGTTTAGGGCTTTCTCTCTCAAAGGCTTCGAGGTTGGTTGCTCTCAAACGACAAAAACCGTGCACTAACTCTGAGCAGCCAACCATTTATGGTTGTAGGGGGTGGGCTATTTATAGCCACCAGGCAACCCGACCTGATTTGTCCAAAATGACCCTGGGTTACTAAGGAACTGACACGTGTTCCAACGGCCAGATTTCAAACTCACACAAAAACTTTACTTGGGATACAAGCAAAGTTGACTTATCCAGCTCAGGATAAGATTTGCTCTCATTGTCTTCGCTCGAAGACATAGGATTTTGGTTAAGCATCACTTCAGTCATTCTGACTGGTTCACTTGGACCCCACTTAACAGTACGGTGGTTCCTATGACTCAACAAAGAAGAAAACGAAACGACGAAACAACTAAGTCTTCGCGCTCCATAGTCTTCACACAATGTCTTCTCTTGTCATAGTCTTCAATGTGAATACCTTCACATACCACCTTTGTCTTCAATGTCTTCATACATTTTTAGGGGTCATCTCCGGTAGGAAAACCGAATCAATGAGGGACTTCTACCTGTGTTATCCTGTAATTCTCACAAACACATTAGTCCCTCAACCAGGTTTGTCGTCAATACTCCAAAACCAACTAGGGGTGGCATAGATGCACTTACAAATTTCTTCTATCTCAGCAGGTGCAATATCATGCATAATTTCTTGGTATAAGGAATGAGGTATTGCACTTGCACTAGCACCCATATCACATAAGCCATGATAGCAATGATCTCCTATTTTAACAGAAATAACAGGCATGCCTACAACGGGTCTATGTTTATTTTTAGCATCAGGTCTAGCAATTCTAGCAGCTTCATTGCAGAAGTAAATAACATGCCCATCAATATTATCGGCGAAGAGATCTTTAACCATAGCAATACTAGGTTCAACTTTAATTTGCTCAGGGGGTTTAGGTGTCTTAATATTACTTTTGTTAACCAAAGTTGAAGCTTTAGCATGATCCTTTATTCTAACAGGGAAAGGTGGCTTCTCAATATAAGCAGCAGGTACAATAGGATCATCATAAGTGATAGTATTTTCTTCAACTTTAATAGGTTCAACTACTTTTACTTCAATGGGAGGATGATATTTAATCCATTTCTCCTTAGGAAGATCAACATGAGTAGCAAATGATTCACAGAAAGAAGCTACTATCTCAGAGTCAAGTCCATATTTAGTGCTAAAACGGAAAGCATCGGTATCCATAAAAGATTTAACACAATCAAACTTAGGTGTCATACCTGACTCCTTACCTTCGTAGAGGTCCCAATCTTCAGAGTTGCTTTTAATTCTTTCCAATAAATCCCATTTGAATTCAATAGTCTTCATCATAAAATATCCAGTACAAGAAGTATCGAGCATGGAGCGATTACTGAGAGAAAGTCGAGCATAAATTTTTTGAATAATCATTTCTTTTGAGAGCTCATGATTGGGGCATGAATATAACATTGACTTAAGCCTCCCCCAAGCTTGAGCAATGCTTTCTACTTCGCGAGGCCAAAAATTATATATATAATTACGATCACGATGAACAAGATGCATAGGATAAAACTTTTGATGAAATTCCAATTTCAATCGCTTGTAGTCCCATGATCCCATATCATCACATAGCCTATATCATGTCAATACCTCTCCCTTCAAAGATAAAGGGAAGACCTTACTCTTGATAACATCATCGGGCATACCTGCAAGCTTAAATAACCCACAAACTTCATCCACATAGATTAAGTGCAAATCGGGATGCAATGTTCCATCTCCTGCAAAAGGATTAGCTAGAAGTTTCTCTATCATATCCGAAGGAATTTTAAAGTAAACATTTTCAGTAGGTTCAGTAGGTTGAGGAGCAACTCTTTGCTCTACTGATCGGGGTGAAGATACCCCGAACAAGCCCTCAAAGGATTATGTTCCATAGTAACAAGTGACAGTAAATTTTAGCACACTATATACATTTTTCCTTACCAAATTCCACCTACCAAAGGCGCTTCACTCCCAGGCAACGGCGCCATAAAAGAGTCTTGATGACCCACAAGTGTAGGGGATCTATCGTAGCTTTTCGATAAGTAAGAGTGTCGAACCCAACGAGGAGCAGAAGGAAATGATAAGCAGTTTTTAGTAAGGTATTCTCTGCAAGCACTGAAATTATTGGTAACAGATAGTTTTGTGATAAGGTAATTTGTAACGAGTACCAAGTAACAAAAGTAAATAAGGTGCAGCAAGATGGCCCAATCCTTTTTGTAGCAAAGGACAAGCCTGGACAAACTCTTATATGAAGGAAAGCACTCCCGAGGACACATGGGAATTATCGTCAAGCTAGTTTTCACCATGTTCATATGATTCACGTTCGGTACTTAGATAATTTGATATGTGGGTGGACCGGTGCTTGGGTACTGTCCTTACTTGGACAATCATCCCACTTATGATTAACCCCCATTGCAAGCATCCGCAACTACAACAGAAGTATTAAGGTAAACCAAACCATAGCATGAAACATATGGATCCAAATCATCCCCTTATGAAGCAACGCATAAACTAGAGTTTAAGCTTCTGTCACTCTAGCAACCCATCATCTACTTATTACTTCCCAATGCCTCCCTCTAGGCCCAAACAATGGTGAAGTGTCATGTAGTCGATGTTCACATGACACCACTAGAGGGATGACAACATACATCTTATCAAAATATCGAACGAATACCAAATTCACATGACTACTTATAGCAAGACTTCTCCTATGGCCTCAGGAACAAACGTAACTACTCACAAAGCATATTCATATTCGTAATCAGAGGGGTATTAATATGCATAATGGATCTGAATATATGATCTTCCACCAAGTAAACCAACTAGCATCAACTACAAGGAGTAATCAACACTACTAGCAACCCACAAGGTACCAATCTGAGGTTTGGATACAAGAGATGAACTAGGGTTTGGGATGAGATGGTGCTGGTGAAGATGTTGATGGAGATTGACCCCTTCCCGATGAGAGCATCGTTGGTGATGACGATGGTGATGATTTCCCCCTCCCGGAGGGAAGTTTCCCCGGCAGAACAGCTCCTCCGGAGCCCTAGATTGATTCCGCCAAGGTTCCGCCTTGTGGCGGTGGAGTTTCATCCCGTGAGCTTGCTTATTATTTTTTCTTGGACGAAAGACCTCATATAGCAAAAGATGGGCATCGGAGGTCCACCAAGGGGCCTGTTGGGGATATTACTGCTGGGCGTAAACCGGCCTATCTGGGCCGGGTCAACTTCATCAGTAGTTCAAGAGTGCTAAAGCCCAAGAAGACAGATGAGGGCCTAAGGCCCGTAGTCGATTTAAGACTTGTAGCTGTAAACTGGTATTTGTATATAAACTTGTATTGTAAGTTAGGAATAAGGAGAGACCAACCCGGATACGAATATGGACCGGTGTTGGGACTTTGTGAACCGACGGGCGTCACCCATGTATATAAGGGGACGACCCGACGGCGGTTCAAGGACAACAGACAACAACTCGAGACTTAGGCGAAGCTTGTTTGCTCCCTAGTCATCGAAACCCCATCAATTCCATCACAACTAGACGTAGGCTTTTACCTTCATCGAAGGGGCCGAACTAGTATAAACTCTCTTGCGTCCCTGTGTCCGCTTTAACCCCTTCAAGCTAACCCGTTGCGATGGCTCCACGACTAAGTCCTTTCTCTAGGACATCTGTCGTGACAAAACCACGACAGTTGGCCTCATGGTGGGCGCCAACTGTCGTGGTTTTGTCACGGCAGATGTCCTTAGTGTCAGGACTTAGTCGCGAGGCCAACGCATCTATGTGGTAGCTTGAGAGGGGTCGAGCGGGACGAGTGACGCGATGTTTTTACCCAGGTTCGGCCCCTCACGGTGGAGGTAAAAGCCTACATCCTGCTTCATTGATATTGATGATGATGATCATGGTTACAAGACTGTTCTATCTCGAGAGCTATTGTCTAAACCTAACTTGTCCAACTTATGGAACTTGTGAATCTTGTCCCCTTTTGGGGAGCCCTGCCCCTCCTTATATATGTTGGAGGGGCGGGTTACATGACTAGTCCTAGTTGGATTAGGACTAGTCTATTTTCTATTACAAGAAGGATAGCAATCCAGGTCTTATTCAAACTGTTTAAGTCGGCCTGCTGGGCCACCTCCTGTGATGGGCCGCGGCCTACCTCCATGAGGACACCCGTGTCCCATATCCACGACAGGGCCCATGAGGCAGGGAGCGCACCCAGGGGGGTAGGGCGCGCCCCCACCCTCGTGGCCAGGGTGTGGGCCCCCTCTGGAACTTTCTTCGCTCAGTATTTTTTATATATTCTAGAAATAACTTCCGTGAAGTTTCAGGACTTTTGGAGCTGTGCATAATAGGTCTATAATATTTGCTCCTTTTCCAGCCCAGAATCCCAGCTGTCGGCATTCTCCCTCTTCATGTAAACCTTGTAAAATAAGAGAGAATAGGCATAAGTATTGTGACATAATGTGTAATAACATCCCATAATGCAATAAATGTCGATATAAAAGCATGATGCAAAATGGACGTATCAAACGGCTGGCGGGTCATATTGCGGCGTTGAGCCGGTTCATAAACCGGTTGAGAGAGAAGGTTATCCCTCTATATCAGATGATGAAAAAGACAGATAACTTTGTCTAGAGTGATGTTGCTAATACATCGTTTGAGGATTTGAAGAAGCAACTGGCTGAGCCGCCCGTGCTTGCAGCCCCTGTTGATAAGGAGCCTTTGTTGTTATATGTGGTTGCTAATAGCCGGACTGTCAGTGTTGCTATTGTGGTAGAAAGAAAGGAAGCAGGCAAGGAATATCCGCTTCAAAGGCCGGTTTACTATACCAGTGAGGTGCTTATTGAGTCCAAGCATAGATATCCGCACTGACAGAAGCTTGTATATGGGGTGTTCTTGGCCAGCCGAAAGTTTAAGCATTATTTTCTGGGTCATCCGGTCACCGTGGTCAGCTCTGCTCCTTTGGGAGATACCATCCAAAACAGAGAAGCAACTGGCCGGGTTGCTAAGTGGGCTATTGAGATTGGGCCTCATGGGTTAAAATATGTGCCTCGCACGACCATCAAGTCGCAGGCGCTGGTGGACTTCATCAATGATTGGACAGAGCTGCAAGTGCCTGAGGAAAAGTCAGATAACACGTATTGGACTATTCACTTTGATGGGTCCAGGCAGTTGGAGGGCTCAGGGGCTGGAGTTATCCTAGCTTCCCGCCGAGGTGATAAATTTTGTTATGTTCTCCGTTTAATGTTTCCTTGCACTAACAATGCAGCAGAGTATGAGGCCTTGCTCCATGGTCTTAGGATGGCTAAGGAGATGAACTTAAGCCGGGTTAGGTGCTTCGTCGACTCAGACTTGGTAGCTCAGCAAGTCTCTGGTACTTGGGATTCTAAGGATCCACTCATGGCGGCTTATCGGCGAGAGGTGGATGTTATTGTTGGTCACTTCAAGGGTTATCAAGTTGAGCACTTTGATCGGAGGAAAAATGAAGCGGCAGATGCTTTAAGCCGGTTGGGTTCTCAATGTAAACCGGTGCCGCCTAATGTTTTCCTTGATGTTTTGCATAACCCGTCGGTCAAGTTACCTACGGAGGAGGATTTGGCTATTCCTGACCCGGAAGCTCAGTTGGTGGCCGCTCTTCATGTAATCCCAGATTGGAAAGTTCCTTATTTGGCTTATATGACCCGGGGCGAGTTACCTGAGGATGAAACCTTAGCCAGGCAGATAACCCGACGATCTAAGTCAATGACAATTGTTAATGGAGAGTTACATCATCGCAGTGTCATAGGGGCGTTTCAACGTTGTGTCTCTTCAGAAGAGGGCCGTGAGATCTTATGAGAGATTCATGAAGGAGATTGTGGTCATCATGCTGGCTCAAAATCCCTTGTGACTAAAGCTTTTCGTCATGGGTTTTATTGGTTAACAGCCCATGCTGATGCAGAGGACCTCGTCAGCAGGTGTGATGGATGTCAGAAATTTGCATGACGAGCCCATGTGCCGGCTCAAGAATTGAGGATGATTCCAATTACTTGGCCGTTTGTAGTTTGGGGGCTTGATATGGTTGGACCTTTCAAAAGATCCAAGGACAAGAAGACCCACCTTTTGGTGGCGGTTGATAAGTTCACTAAGTGGGTAGAGGCAGAGCCGATCAGTAAGTGTGATGCAGCAATAGCGGTTCAATTCATGAAGAAAGTGATCTTCCGTTTTGGCTTTCCACACGGCATTATAACAGACAATGGCACTAACCTCTCTAAGGGTGCCATAGAATAATTTTGTCAATGTGAGCATATCCGGCTTGATGTATCGTCGTGGCTCACCCTCAATCCAATGGTCAAGCTGAGAGAGCAAACCAAGAGATCTTGAAAGGCATCAAGCCCCGACTTATGGTTCCTTTGCAGAGGACGCCGGGTTGTTGGGTGGAGGAGCTGCCTTTCGTGTTATGAAGCATCAATACCACCCCAAATAGATCTATGGGATACACACCCTTCTTCATGGTTTACGGAGAAGAGGCAGTTCTCCCTAGTGACATCCGTCATGACTCACCTCGTGTGGCGGCTTATGTTGAAGGTGACAATGAAAGAGCACGTCAAGAAGCACTTGACCTGTTGGATGAGGAGTGTGACATCGCAGCGGCTCGTTCGGCGATTTACCAGCAAAATCTGCGCCGTTATCACAACCGTCGGGTTAAAACCAGAACTTTTCAAGAAGGCGATCTAGTGCTCCGGCTTATGCAGGATCAAACGGATATGCACAAGTTATCCCCACCTTGGGAAGGACCTTTTGTGGTCAGCAAGAATCTGAACAGCGGGTCATATTACCTTATCGATGTTCGAGACCACAAGGACTCACGCAAGTTGTGAATCCTCTTGAAAACTTGCAGTTGCAATCCTGGTGGAAACTTGTAGTAGTGCCCCCTTGAAAAATTTGCAAGCTGTGAATCCTCTTGAAAACTTGCAGTAGCGACCCCTTGAAATATAGAGAAATGCCACAAAACAAATTCTTTACTACGCACAATCCAATCAAAATCACTACCAAGGTGCAGGCATCGATATTGTACCCCTCGATGAACACGTCGGTGCAATGGAGATGTTGACATTGTCGATGAAGTCCTTTGACTCCCGCATCTAGGTTATAGGCCACGATGATGGCGTTGTTAGCGGTGTGTGGTGGGTGTACAGACTAGGCGGTCAGGCAGCAGCCGGCGACGAACAGGAGAGATCTGGAAAGAGAGGGGAGGAGCGCGAGCTTGGGCGAGCTGTCCATGGCAGTCGCGTGGAGAGGATGGGAAAAATGAAAAGAAAAACGATTGGATGATGCTGCCATGCTAGGGAGCAAATTGATAAAATGACACATCTTTACTGGGAGTTTGATCCACTTTTCTTTTTGTTTGATTAGATGACACATCTTTGATTGATAGCTTGATGAAGTGGCAGAAATAGAGTGTTTATCTCCTTTTTCACGGATGGGCCTGTGCTTCATATTTTCTAGGACGGTTCTGCCCTTGCACCGATTCACCTGCCTGACTGGTTTGATCGATCCTATGAAACGACGTAGAGAAGGCCAGACAACTGAGACAAGGCGATGCACATGAAGAGGAAGCGATGGGCCGCCGCCACGCCGGCTCCTACCCCGCGCCGCCAGGTCCCCAGCGCTTGCCTCCATGTGCATATTCCTCGACGTGCTGCCAAGTCCACGTCTCCCCGCCGCCTCTTGTCCTGCTTCCTCTCTGCCCGCGAGGATCCATTTCTTCCGCCACGGTCGCCGTCGCCGTCAGCGTGCTCATCGACAAACTCACAGGTGTCATCCCATACTCAAACAACAACGAACAACTATAGAGCTAGCAAGCAACAGCGCCGAGAAGTAAGCACGGCGAGGCAGCGGCGCCGGAGAGGAGGCATCGTATTTTTTTCCAATTGACAAATGCTCTTGTTTGCATGGAGGATCGCCTAGTTCCATATTACGTGTCCATGCATGTACTGATCCAGGTCGGGCTCCCGTGCGTCGTTCCGTTCGACTAGAAACATATCGATCGAACCAGGTAACGGGTGAATCGATGCGAGGGCAGAACCGTCCTAAAAATTATGTACTGCAGTCCCATACGTGAAAAACTCTATTTGTGCCATTTCATCAAGTTGTCAATCAAAGATGTGTCATCTAATCAAACAAAAAGAAAAATGTGTCACTGGATCAAACTCCCAGGAAAGATGTGTCATTTTATCAATTTGCTCCATCTTAGGACGGAGATAAAATGGGGCGAGCGGGCCGTGGGCCCACCAGCATGTGCGACGTGGCGCGACAGGAGACGTTGGATGGGGGCGAATCGAACGCCGCGCACGGGACCGACGCGCGACGCGTGGCCGGTCCCCGGCCACAAACATTTCCCTAAATCATGCCTTTTGTGTCGCAGTCTGATTTCAATCGATTCGCCTCCTGCGTCGCCTCACGCCTCGGAGCACGCTGCAGCCTGCAGCCGGAGTGGCAGCTAGGGTTGAGGCGGAGGGTGGAGCTCTGCCAAAGATCCGCCCCCCTCGCACGCGGCACAGCCAAACCCTAACCGCCTGATCCCAATGCGCAGGTGAGCCGCCTGCTTCCGGCGGCGATCCGCCCCCAATTCCTTTCCCGTGTTCCCCC
>NC_041384.1:100272158-100329914 GCF_002162155.2 Triticum dicoccoides
CGCCCCCCGCCCCATTGTGCTCTACTTCCTGCTGCTGATTTGATTGGCTCGCAGGGGCCTCGGCAGCGAGGCGTTGCTGCGCCGGCACCGCGCACGGGCGCGGCTGTGGGTCGCCGTTGCGGCGCTGGTTATCGGCACCATCTGGCTCTGGTCCTCCTCCTCCGTTGTCCTCTTCGGCACCCACAGGGTCCAGGTGATTATTTAGTTGTGCTGTTTGTTCTGCTTGGCGTTGTAGGGAAGGCCGATAGCAATGCCATGAGAGTTAAAGTGAAGGCTGAGAGGCTATGGCTATGCAGGTGCCGGTGCTATATAACCAAGGCACTTCGCAGAGCAAATCTCTAATGGAACTTTTAAAACAAATTAATTCTAGCATATATGCCGGCCTGAGCATAAATCATGTTGCTGATTGAAACGGATGGAAAAAATTGCCAAGTATAATAATATTTAACAAATACATACTCCTTGGTGAAGAGGTCGTAAGCAAGATGGTAAACTGTATTCAATGCAGAACCACCTAATATGGGTACAGAGTATTACTACCGATAGGCTTATTACCTGCAGACTGTGGCAAGTTGCGATAGTTGTTTCCAAAATTGTGTAAGATCCAACTTCTCCATAACTATTAGTTTGCTTAATCAGCACCCAAGGATGTAGCTTAATGTTCCTATGGAAAATTGAGAAATGTAAACAATCAGTTTACTGCATTATAGTACTCACTCCGTATCACAATATAAGCTGTTTTTGCAAGCAAAAACAGCTTGCAAAAACATCTTATATTGTGGGAGGGAGTAGGCCTGTAAACATTGAAATCATGCTGGCCACCAGATTACTACATAAATATAAGGGCATTTATAAAACTGACAGCTGACACATGATGTTTCATAACCTCAAGTTTTGCCAGCTGTGGGCTGTTAGGGAAGTGATGCATCACCACTGCTTATTAATCCTAATGAAAAAGACTAGAGTAAGAAAATTGATAAATAAATATTAAAATTAAGTCAGCACAAAGTATGGTCCTATCCATCATGTTCTGGCACATAATATTTGATGGATAAGGAATAATGTTACTCCGAAAAAGAAATGCACCAATTTTCTTAGATAAATTTTTTGGTGCATCACTTATATTTTCAGTTTCAATTCATTTGACCTATAGACTGGTTTATGCTAAATGTATGGAATTGAATTGGATATACAATGGTCATTTAATTTTTTACCAAATTATATCTTGTACTGACATCAGTGCTACTACTCAAGGATTTTGTTGTAGATGAGTTGTGGAGAACTGCAGATTCAAATGGTTGGAGAGCATCTTCTGCACCACGCACCTATTGGCCTCGTGAGTTTCTCTCTGTATCCTCCCAGAACCAGAAGTTACTGGTCCAGTCTTATGCCATTCTGTAAAAAGGGCAGCCCCAGTGCATGTAGCTCCCGCTTGTGCAGGGTCTGGGGAAGGGTCCAACCACTTTGGGTCTATTGTACGCAGCCTTTCCCTACATTTCTGCAAGAGGCTGTTTCCAGGACTTGAACCCGTGACCTCATGGTCACAAGGCAGCAGCTTTACCACTGCGCCAAGGCTCCCCTTCTCTTATGCCATTCTGTGTGATGGCAAAATGAAATTCTGAAATGCAATTTCTCTACTTGCAGCCCCACCAACTGAATCCGAGAGCAATGGGTACTTACGTGTCCGGTGCAATGGTGGCTTGTCCCAACAACGAAGTGCAGTATGATTAACATATGAAACTTTGTCTCTAAAGTAGCATAGTTCATCATGCAAGTTTTATGTGTTCATGGCAACATAGCTGAGAGATTTAAGGTTACTGCTGCTTTGCTTTTGCAGATATGTAATGCTGTTGTTGCAGCACGAATCATGAATGCTACACTAGTGCTGCCAGAGTTAGATGCAAATTCATTCTGGCATGATGAGAGGTACGTAAGTAAATTTTTATCATGCAGGAAGATCATTGCATGCAGTTACCACAAACCCTGTGTTCCTTATGATTCCTTCTGTTTGAGCAGTATTTTTTCTTCCTACAAAGCAAAAGCAGTGCCCACCCCAAAGTTCACTGCAGAACTTTTCTTATCAAATATTCTGCAGTTTGCATTAATTGATTTATATAGTTTCGTAGTGCTTTTTATGCCTAATGTACATGATATTACCATGAGATATTGGCATAATCCAAGTGTTTTATGTAGTCATGTTGATTAACTTCGTAGAAGTATTTGAGTCCTGGTGATAGTAGATATTTAGCACTTCGTAACTGCTAATCAGGTTATTGGAAAATAGCATACGTCTAGAATGCTGAATAGGTGTCTATATAAATTAATTTATTAAAAATTTACAGTGTTAGAATTTGCATGGGAAGATTAGTTTCTTGCAGAAGGACTCTAGGAGGAACTTTTCCAGTTAAGAATCTTAAGATGAGTTCATTCTAATAGGACTCCAGGAGGAACTTTTACAGTTAGTCTACAAACCCTTATGTAGTACATTACAGTTTGTAACCTTTTCAGCATCCTGCCTGAAAGTTTGTTCATAGTATACTAGATAAAGATTTGCGAGCTAAGTTGCAAAACCAAAACTTTTCTGTTAAAGATTGTAACAATGCGGATATTATTGACTCGCATTGAAATCCTTATTTGCATTTTTGTGTAATGCCATCATGAAGATGTTAGAAGTTATGTTGAAAAATTAGTTGGACAAACCCAAAACTAAGTGTTAATATGATTTTCAAATAATAAGGTGGCCACTGCATGTTGCACTTGGTAATTAGAATGACGTCTACATTGAGTTCACTCCTCTCTGGCTTTGTAGTTACCTTCTTGTTCAACTGGTTTGCGTTGAATGATCCATTGTTGTTGTATTTATGTATGGACCAGTGGTTTTGTAGATATGTATGATGTTCCCCACTTCATCAAGACATTGAAATATGATGTTCGAATTGTTATGAGTATTCCAAAAATCACTGCACATGGAAAGTCCAAGAAGCTCAGAGCTTATAAGGTGAATATATTTAGAGCACAGTAGCACTCCAAATTTAGCTATACTAAAGTCACCTTTTCTATCTTTCCAAAGTCAAAATTTTCTAGATATTCTGTACTTATGGAACACTTTTTGTCCTTACAGATTGAACCACCTAGAGACGCACCAGTTACTTGGTACAGGACAACTGCTCTGGAGAAGTTGAGGAAGTATGGTGCGATATATTTAACTCCATTTTCACACCGTTTGGCAGAAGAAATTGATGACCCAGAGCTCCAGAGATTGAGATGCAGGGTGAATTATCACGCACTACAGTTTAAGCCAAATATCATGAAAACAAGCAGTGATATAGTGAATAAGCTCCGTTCAGAAGGCCATTTCATGTCGATTCATCTTCGGTTTGAGCTGGATATGCTTGCATATGCCGGGTAGGACTTTGATCAAACCAGCGTGTTATTGCTTTATTCTGAAGTGTATCCATTGATGGAGTTTTTTTTTTCTGTGGTAGGCTTAGGAAAGTGCCTACCCACCTCTTTTGGGACTAAAAGGCATGTCGTTATTGTAGGCTAAGGAAGGTCTTGACGAGGGCTAAGCATGGCCCTTACATGGATGATGGAACTCATAACATTCATTCATTCATAGATATAAAATTATATTAAGATAAAGTAGCAATAGCCATTTTCAGTCCTTGATACTAAAATTTTAGAGAAGTATTCTCTTATTTAATTCATTAATTTTGACTATTGTTGATAACCTATACATGAAAATCTGGTATATGCAGTGGTTATTACTTGCATGTCTTGCCATGTAATTTCGTTTTTGTGTTGACATATGAACATTCCTTACTTCCAAAATGAAAACTGCAGATGCATTGACATATTCACACCTAAAGAACAGGAAATCCTGTTGAAGTATCGGGAAGAAAATTTTGCAAATAAGACCCTTGTCTACAAGAAAAGAAGGCTCATTGGAAAGTGCCCTTTAACTCCAGAAGAGGTACCGATTCTTCTTATAGACATTTTTCCTGATGTTTGTTGTGTCAAGTTCAAACTCAATCTGGATTTTTCATTTTTGTATACATTAATCCAGATTGCGTTTGAAATTGACACTAATATATATCAATCTAAGTATGGATGTGCCAAAGTTCAAATTTTGTAAGCTGCTAAATATGCTTTTCTAATGGAGCTTCCAAACTTCACTTTTAGGGTGTTTTGACCCTAGATGCACCCATTAAATGAATCATTTTGATTGGTAAGAAAAATGATTATTAGGAGCAACTATGAAACTTATATAAAATATTAAATATGGGAGTCTATGCATGCCTACCTTTTTGGTCCTCTTGAACCACAAAACTAGAGCACCAGAGAACTTGGCCCTCAGAATAAGCCGTACATTTTTGGCCCACACATGGCAGTGGTTAATTTGAGGTCCACAATAGACCTTGTTCCTTCAAATATTATACTCCCTCCGTCTGCAATTACTTGACACTATGGATTTATCTAGCACTAAGTGCTAGATACATCCGTTTGGGCGTCAAATAATTCAGGACTGAGGTAGTATATTTAAAGCACAAAAATGTGGGACGACAGTATATGAAAAATAAATATCATAGTCATCATAACCTACTATTCTGTTGAATAATTCTTTCCATAAATAACGGGGAAAATGGTCTATTTATATTGTTTTGCAGGTAGGTCTTATCATTCGTGCTATGGGATTTAATAACACAACACGGATTTACCTTGCTTCTGGCAAGCTCTTTGGTGGGGAACGCTTCATGAAGCCATTCAAGGCTATGTTTCCACGTCTAGAAAACAATAGTATGATTGGAAGTGGAAAGCTGGAAGAGGATAACCGAGGGCTAGCAAGGTCAGCAGTTGACTACATGGTCTGTCTCCTGTCGGACATTTTTATGCCCACGTATGATGGCCCGAGCAACTTCGCAAACAACCTCATGGGTCATCGCCTATACTATGGTTTCCGAACCACAATCACGCCAAACAGGAAGGCCCTTGCTCCGATATTCATGGACATGGAGGAAGGGCGTGCATCTGGATATGAGGAGAGGATCAGGCAGGTCATGTTCAACACCCATTTTGGCGCCCCCCACAAGCGCATCCATCCAGAGTCTTTCTACACAAACTCATGGCCAGAGTGCTTCTGCCAGATGAAAGCTGGGAATCAAGCTGACCGGTGCCCACCCGACAATGTAAATGATGTTCTTGAAAGTCAGTTCCAGAATAAAGAGGATGTGGAAGCGGAAGCTACTAATCAAACTGACTCCACCAGCTAAATGGAAACTGGAGTTTAGCCAAGGTTTATTGATTGGGGACAGATTGTTTCTCAGACCTGCGTATGGCATTTTTGGAGGAAGGATTGATGGCTCTATATCCATGTAGGCGATCATGTTCAACTCAAGATTTAGTTGTTGAGATTGTTAGCCTGGGAGGGTCGGAACCAGATTTTGGGTAGGTTTTGTCATGTAGAGTTCTGGGGAAGAAAAACCATATGAACGTTATGAATTTGCTGGGAGGGTCAGAACCAGATTTTAGATCACTACTAAAAGATCTTATATTTGTTTACAGAGGTACTCCCTCCGTTCACAAATATAAGATGTTCTATGAGCAACTCTTTTTTTTAAATGGAATGTATATAGACACGTTTTAGTGTGTTTGTTCGCCCATTTCACTCTGTGTGTAGTCTATATTGAAATATATCCAAGACATCTTATATTTGTGAACGAAGGGAGTAGTATATGTTATTGCTGAGTGTTGTGTCTCGGTTCTATTGGCTTTATTTGCTGGTCCTCGTTGCACACATCCGGTTGGATTCATGTGTTCCTGGTCAAGGAGCTTCCTCGGTTTTGGTTTTGCAATTGACCGTTGTGCAAAAAAAAACATGGGGATGGCTCGGGGCAATTGACTGAATTTAGAATCTGGGTCAGTTGTTCCCAGCCGTTGAATGGAAAAGCAACCTGACATATCTTCTATCTCCGGAAATCATTGTTCATCGTCTTCCTCCTCCCGACCTTGATCTGAACCGCCCACAACCGCCGGCCGAATCACCTGCCTACGCCGCCCACTGCTGGTGGTGCTTCGGTGACAGCCTTGCCACTCCGCCCTCCCCTCAATCATTGTGTTGCCGCTGCCCCGGTCATCCTTCTAATCCCGGCGATGATCGGTTTCTTATCCGGTGAACCTGCACACCTCCCTCTCCCACCCACCCACACCCCAAGATAGATAACGAGGTCGCCTGCCATCCTAAGATAGATCCAGAGGGCTTCTTCGGCTATCTCCTTCCCCTCCTCCGGTTGTTCCTTCGTTCGCGAGAAAATCGATTGACCCAGATTCTAAATTCGGGCGACTTACATATAATGGCGATCTTCCTTCCCTCCGGTTGTTCCTTCCTTCACATGAAAATCGATTGACCCAAATTCTAAATTCAGATGACTTACATATAACTATTGTGAGAAAACTTTGATTCCATTACCTTAAACATGACAGTTATTGGTGGCATGTGAAGAATGTAACCTGTAAACCATCACTATATCACTAATGATAATTAATCGATGGCGGGTGAACAATGTAGCCGTCGCTAATGACCAACCAAAAGTGAGAGTGACGGTACTATTCGGTCATGACAGATCATTGCTAATGCCTCTGTGACATACCTCATTCTCTCTCTCTCTAAATTCAGCACGTAATTCAGGGTAAGTTTCGTAGTATACGACATGCTCTGCCCATCAGTCATAACCGAAATTTAGCTTAACTTTTGTGAATACTTTAAGTTTGACAGTTTATTTATCTCACCAGAAAATACCACTCATGTTTTACAACGAAACAAAATTGGCACGTGACGATGACACGGCGGCCCGGAGCTCGTCGTCCAGCTCGAGCGCCGCCATGTGCTCGGGGGACAGCGACACCTCGGCGTCCACGCTGCCTCCGCCCTCCCGCCCGGGGTACAGCACCGTCCTCCCGTCGTTCTTGTTCGCCCTCCCGCTCCGCACCGCCGTCGGCTTCCCCCACCCGAAGTCGCACCCGTACGCGTCGAACCACGGCGAGCCCCCCATCATCGTCAGCCGCACCGTCACCACGGGCTCCGCCGTCCACGCGGCCACGCGCGCCCGGATGGACGCGTCCGTGTTCGCCGCCACCGCGCGGCCCACGGCCGCCGCCCCCCGCCCGTGCCCGCCGCGCGCCAGCAGCTCCGACACGCGCACGGGCTCCGTGCTGACGGCGTAGAGGCTGTTGCCGAAGTACTCCGCCGGCAGCGCCGGCCGGAGCCGCCCGCGGTTGTTGGCAGCCCCGCGGAACGCCGTCTCGTCGTCCGGGGCCAGCCGCCGGGCGCGGGTGATGCACCGCCAAATGAGCGAGGTCAGGCCCTGGTACCGCGTCAGGGCGGCCGCGCCCGCCGCGTCCCCGGCAGCTAGGAGCTCTTCGCGGGCCTGTTCCTTGAGCGCCGCCATCGACTCCGCCGTGAAGTGCAGCACGCGCCCGCGGAGCGGCACCCGCGCCGGTCTCTCGATGAGCTCCGGCAGGTCCTTGCACGGCAGCACGACCGGCGCTGCCGTGCCGCCGTCGGGCGACCAGCGCTCGAACATGGGCCGGGGCGACGACGTCGGCAACTGCGGATCCCCCGGAGGCGCGAGCCTGGCGCGCGATATCTCGGCCAGCGCTTTGAGGAAGTTCCAGAAGGCCGTGCCGTCGGCGAGCGCATGGTTGCAGACGAAGCCGACGAAGACGCCGCCGTCCGCGAGCTCGGTGACCTGGGCGGCGAAGAGGGGGAGCTCGTGGCCGTCGTAGTTGATTGCGTCGTTGAGCGTGAAAAGGTCCTCGACGACACTCGGAACGTCGGCGTCGGGAGGGACAACGTCGGCCGCCGCGACGCCGTCTGCGACGGCGTGGACGACCTCGACGCCCTGGCCGTCACAGTCAATAGAGACCGAGCACCCAACAACGGCCCCGCTGTCATCGCGGTGGCGGTCGGTGACGAAGCGTCCGGCGACAGGGTAGTAGTCGCCCCCGAGGGCTTCGGCGAGGGCGTCGGCGAGGTGGCTGGTGACGGCGGCGCCGGTGGAGAAGGGCGGCGGGGGAGCGGGGAACAGGAGGCCCTTCTGGATGTAGTTGGCGTTTATCATGGAGACGTCCCATGTGGCGAGCGGGATGCGCTCCCGCGGCCGAGCCGGCGGCTTCACCGTGCGCGACGACACCACGCACACGGGCGACGGCGGCGGCATTGCGCTCCCTGCTTGCCGGCTGGCTGGCTACAGGGCTGGACTGAGATGGCCGAGCTCGTTCTCCGACGTGATCGATCCTGGAGGGGCTGCACTATTTATAGGGTATAAAAACTCAAAACTGAATGTGCTCTGCCTATTGTTTACCTGACTGAATGTTCAAGGAAATTGCTCAAAACTGGTCTCACTCACGAGCGGCGTCATAGCTTACGTCAGGCCGTGAGAGTTAACAAATCTACTGCTGCTTTTGATTAATCAACTATAAGCTGTGTAGTGTAGTGCCACTTTGCATTTACTCCCTCCATTCCACAACATAGTGCTTCTTCTATCCTCGTGCTTCAACTTTGACCGTAAATTTAACTACCAAGACCGATTGCGGCGAGAGCAAAAATTATATCAGTGAATTCGTATTCGAAAGAAGTTTTCAATTATACATTTTTTTCTCCCGCCGCAGTCGGTCTCGTTGGTTAAATTTATGGTCAAAGTTGGACCTTGAGAAGCGCGGGCGCACTATATTTTGAAATGGAGGGAGTATATGTTTGAACTGCTCGTGGCAACTCTAACCGATCTCTATCCGCCGTTAGATGAGGATAAATTCGGTTACCCTTCTATCGTTTTTACAGGAGGAAAAATTTATCCGCCTCTACCCCTAAATATATTCAGCCACCCAGCCGCTGAGTAAAAAAATTGGCCACTCCACGTTGTGTCATCGCCAGCGTTACTTCCGGTGACTAGCCACCACCTCCGCCGACGCCTCACTGTCAACCTTCGCCCTCACCGCTGCTCGACTTTCTGCAGGTTGTTGGCCGTTGCTGTCGTCGAAGTCGAGCTCAAACGTTGCCGCCGCATCATTGCCGTCGCCAAAAAGAGGCTCGGATCTTCTTCCTCTGAGCATCTCTGTCCACTTCCGGCCATCTCAAAGCCTCGCCCATCCCTAATATATGATCAACGTGGCTAGCGGACCGTGACGCCTCCGCCGCCCTTCAAGTGTTCGACGGTTTGCCAAGGTGATTTTTTTCGTGTGCTTCTTTCATCTCATTTTTTATATTAAATGGAGTCCTTTTTACTCCAGATGAAGAGGTTGAAAGAGATGATCTTCGAGGACTCTTTGTCGTCGTCGAAGGAGGCGGAGGAAGAAAACGATGATGACTTCAAAATGGTCGTTGGCATGATCTTCAATGATGATTTTCGGCGGCCAAGGAGAGGATCACAACTTGACCGCATACACATCAACCGAGATAGAGCGTAGGGCCATGCCAAGATTATGAGAGATCATTTCGACCCCAATCCAACCTATCCGGAGAACTATTTCTGGCGATTTCAGATGGACACAAGTCTCTTTCTCACCATTGCAAAAGTCGTGGAGAAGTAGGTTCAAACTCCGGAGGAGTGCATCCTGAGAGACAAGTGTGAGCCCTTAGATGAAATGTATCACGCCTATTTGAGGGTTGTCTTATGGGTGTCCAGCCGACGCCACTGACAACTATGTCTGCATTGGATAAGATCCAATCTTGGAGGTCGTTTGAAGGTACACAAAAGGCATGATTAATATCTTTGGGCTGGAGTACTTGAGGGCACCCAATGATGAAGACGCGGAGAGGCTGTTGGCATTGAGTGGAGAACGAGGATGGCCTGGTATACTTGGATTAACTGACTGCAAGCACTGGATATGAAAGAATTGTCCCGCAGGGTGTGATACGTCCATTTTGCATCATGCTTTTATATCAATATTTATTGCATTATGAGCTGTTATTACACATTATGTCACAATACTTATGCCTATTCTCTCTTATTTTGCAAGGTTTCCATAAAGAGGGAGAATGTCGGCAGCTGGGTTCTGGGCTGGAAAAGGAGCAAATATTAGAGACCTATTCTGCACAGCTCCAAAAGTCCTGAAACTTCACGGAAGATGTTTTCCAAATATATAAAAAATACTGAGAGCAAGAACTTCACCACGGGGGGTTTCGGTGTCAAAACCGGCGGATCTCGGGTAGGGGGTCCCGAACTGTGCGTCTAAGGCGGATGGTAACAGGAGGCAGGGAACACGATGTTTTACCCAGGTTCGGGCCCTCTTGATGGAGGTAAAACCCTACGTGCTGCTTGATTTATTCTTGATGATATAAGTATTACAAGAGTTGATCTACCAGGAGATCGGAGAGGCTAAACCCTAGAAGCTAGCCTATGGTATGATTGTATGTTGTCCTACGGACTAAAACCCTCCGGTTTATATAGACACTGGAAAGGGCTAGGGTTACACAAGGTCGGTTACAAAGGAGGAGATATACATATCCATATTGCCTAGCTTGCCTTCCACGCCAAGTAGAGTCCATCCGGACACGAGACGAAATCTTCAATCTTGTATCTTCATAGTCCAACAGTCCGGCCAAAGGATATAGTCCGGCTGTCCGGAGACCCCCTAATCCAGGACTCCCTCAGTAGCCCCTGAACCAGGCTTCAATGATGATGAGTCCGGCGTGCAGTATTGTCTTCGGTATTGCAAGGAGGGTTCCTCCTCCGAATACACCACGGAAGAATTTGAATACAAGGATAGTGTCTGACCCTGCAAAATAAGTTTCACATGCCACCGTAGAGAGAATAATATTTCCACAAATCTAATCTGCTGACTTGTTTTGGTAACATGACATTATGCCATGGCCCGGTGATTATTCGAACCGTTTCCTTCAACTAGCCCCGCACATAACGCGAGGCAGTTTTTTGACATGTCTTGTCAAAGCAGAGATCGTGTCCCCCTTATTACGGGATTCTCATCAATACGGGTGTGGGTAACCCAACCGTGCCTAGGACTCCTAGATTTTAGGCAAGTCCCAAACGGCCACGAGGAGGACGCTTGATATACACCCTCTTTATAAAGGGTCAAGGTTTTTACTTTTTTCCTCCCGTGCTCCATCGAATCCTTCCCCTGCCTCGAGTTCTAACACCCAAAGCCCAGGTCGGGTGCTTCGGACCTTCAATCATGTCCGGATCCAGCCTCCAGGGCCGGTGGATGCCCTCCTCCGTCACAGAAGAGGATATCAAGAAGTTGAGGGAGGCAAGATACTTGACCGCCAAAGTCTCGCATCGCCTGCCTGCCCGAGGGCAGGTCGTCCCTACTCCCGAACCAACGAAGACGTCGTGTTCATCTCCCACTTCCTCCGAGGACTAGGTCTCACTCTGGATCTCTTCGTAAGGGGTTTGATGTTCTATTACGGGCTTGCTTTCCATGATCTAGCCCCGGATTCCTTTCCCCACATCTCGGCATTTATTATCGTATGTGAGGCCTTCCTCCGCATTACCCCTCACTTCGGCCTGTGGCTCAGGACCTTTGATGTGAAGCCGAAGACGGTCGAGGGGCAATATGCAGCGTGCGGAGGTGCATTAATAAGCAAGATTGTTGGAGCTCCATGGCCAAAAGGTTCCTTTCCAGAGGTGTCCGAATTATGGCAAAGGGAGTGGTTCTACATCACCGCTCCCAGAAGTGCCAAGTGGGTAGCTCCCCCCACCTTTCGCTCGGGCCCTCCACCACAACTGATGTCATGGATCAGCAGGGGGCTAAGCTGGGGTCCAGGCAAGGATGTGCCCATACTGCAGAGCCACATTCGGGATCTCTTCGAGGGAGATTTTAGTTTGGTTATGGTAGTGCAAGTCATGCTGGTTCATCAAGTCCAGCCTTGCAAACGCCGGCCCCTCCGTTTATGGGAATTCAACCCAGAAGGACCGTGTGCTATTCAGAATTTCCTCGGCCTAACGCACGAGGAGATGTACAGGTCGTTCTTCAGACCCCAGATAGAGTGTCCGGACACCTTCGAGGACGTGGGCCTGAGCAGCAACCGCACCGCGGACCAAGTAAGTAACCCTCTAGCCGAACACACCGTCTTTCTGTTATCATGACATCATCCTGAAGGCCCGCTCTTTGACCAGGACTGGATAGCAAAGGCGAAGATGATCCGTTGTTCGGCCCCCCTTCCCGAAGGCTTGGACAATCTGGTTCTGGAAAAGATGCTCGAGCCAGCACCTTGCCTGGTGCCCGCAAAGGAAGATGAAGGGGGGAGTAAAGAGGGCCAAAGAGGGCCTCCACCGCTATCTGTTCCTACCGAGGGAACGGGCGCCTTCATGAGTGAGGATAGCCAAGAGAAGGAGTCTGACATTCCTTCGCCCCGGGGGAGGAAGAGGACTACCTCTGATGATCCGAAAACCAAGGTTTCCAAACAGGAGAAGAAAACTCCACCAGAGGATCCCGTCTCGGAGGGTGCTTTTACCGCACAAAGTTCGTGCGGGGATCAGCCCTCTAATGAGTCGTAAGTGATCAAAATTTACTTAATAGTAGATATACTCTACCTTACTTCCGTGGAAAATAACCGAAGCGTTTATCTTGCAGTTCGGATCTTAGCCCTTCTCAACAGAGCTCGTCTTCAGGGGACCTTCTTCCCGAGATGATGGAGAGTGAAACGCCTCCCCCGGACTCCCCCGCTCAAGAAGCAGGCAACCTTGAAGTGTCGTCACGGAGTGCCTCTCCGGATCCGATGAGGCCAGAAGATAATCCCATAGTCACCCGAAGTCCCCAGCATCCGGCTCTTGAAGATGGCAGACAAAAGAGTCTGGCGCCGTCTGGTATGCGGTCGGACGTACTGAGTGTCAGAGTAAATAACCATGGGTAGCCTAGCCGGCTCCCCCTGGCCCTTCTGAAAAAATTACGAGCCGATCCGGCCCTCAAGAATCCAAGACATGGGGCCGCCTTCCCCTTGCCGGTTGTCTCCCAGGCCGGCTATCGGAAGGCAACCCGACTTTAGCCCTCATGAAGAAAGCCGTGGGAGGGCCGGCTCCGAGAAGCCGGCCACGAGAAGGCTGACTCCAAGAAGCCGGCTCCCACAAAGCGGTCAAGATCGTACCCTCGAAGTCTGCATCCACATAACAGCGATGTGACGGGGCGTGGCTACAGTAAAGCCTGCCACCCCCGAATCCCGGAGCACGCCTGGCACAGTGCGCCGTACGGGTGGCCATGACCCGTCCGGCGGCACACTGTTGCCACATTGACCCTGATGTCATCCACGACGGGCTGCCAGCGCGGCCCACGGGCGGTGGGCCCCTTCGGGCAGAGAGACACCCGAAGGCGGTTAGGCCTCCCCCAGTCGGCCCAAGACAGAGCTGGCTCCCCACAGCCGGCTTGCCACCTCCCTCGAAGGAGACGCCCCATTAAGGAGACAAGACGCGGTGAGGCTACAACGATCACCTGCCAGACGGCGGCACTGTAGCCACGCCCACCTCGGCGAAGCCCTTGTCACCAGGATTGAGCAACAGTAACTAGCCGTCGACAAGGCCCTGGACAGTGGGGCCTGCCTGTCGACCAAGGAGCCGGCAGCCGGCGGGACCCACCAGCCGGTGCAGAAGCCGGCGAGTGTAGACACAGACGGTTGGGCCCCATGCCCAGCCGGATTACCATTGTATCCCCGGGGGGTAGGCCTATATAAACCCCCCGGGACACCCATGCAAAGGGTTGATCCCTGCTAGTTTTAGACACCGCATAGGGAGGAGAAGAGAGCGAGCAGTGCCCTTCTTCCTCCTCTCGCCAAACAGCTCACGGAGCATCGTGTAGCTACTTGTTCATCTAGTGATCATGCGGAGACCCCGCAGAGTAGCAGTAGGGGTGTTATCTCCACGGAGAGCCCCGAAGCTGGGTAAGATTCGCCGGCGTGCATGTCTTCGCCTCATCCCGCTTCCAGGCACCGGCGACGTCTTATTGGCTCCCACAATGATAAGCCACCCGTTGGCATATGTCGCACCTACCACCCGACACTGAGGGATCTGCTGAAGCAAGCGACCATCTCGGAAGAACACCATGCGTTGATGGGCACGGTGATGAAAAGGATTTCGTCTGCCGAAAGCGGGTTGCATGACGCCTTTATGAGTCTACTAACGGGCTTTGAGGTACGTAAAATGATATACCTTTGTGATAGTACCGCACATTTTTAGGTGTGCCCTGTGTAGATAGTAGCCCCTGAGACTCTGGTTGTCACCGAGAACGGTGGCAAATAGAGGATCGTAGTCCTAGGTAATAACCATACCGCCTTTATGTGCAGGTGGTGGAAGCTCCGGTGGCTAGCCGGACTCATGAGTTTGCCGAATTAAAGCGGCAACTGGATGCGGCGGATGCCAACATCGAGCTAGTTAACAAGCGGCTTGACGAGGCATAGGGTAAGTGATATTTTCTGGTGAATGTCACATAGTAAGAGCAGTGTGATGCCAATATCTTTAATATGTTGTGACTGCAGATGGAGCTGCCACCGTGGAGACCCTTCGGGCGGAACTTGCCCGAGCCAAAGAACAAGCAAGGAGTAGTAATGCGGCTGCTTTGAAGGCGGTCGAAGAGTTAAGAGCCGAGAAGGTCGCGCATTGCGAGAGCAAAGAGAAAATGGCCAAGATGGCTATAGAGTTAAAAGATACTTCCGACCGTTGTTAGGTCCTTGAAGAAGAAAACCGAACGAAGGGGACAAACCTCGAAAAGGCCACGATGGCGACCAAAGACACCCGCTCTGCCATGAGAGCGAAGAAGGAGGAGCTGCGTGAAGCCAGTGATATTGTGGCTGGGAAGCCCTTTTTGCTGCGGAGGAAGTTCGGAGATCCGCAGTACACCCCTCTGGATCGACTGTTGAGTTCGGCAGACGCATATCTGGATTTGACGACGAGTGCTGTCAATGCGGCTGAATACTTCCGAGATCAAACAGATAGTGAAGTGGACAAGCTATTCTGGTCGCAGTTTAACATTCCAGAGCGTCCGCTTCCACTAACTGATCAGCTTGCCGAATGGGCCGAACTCAATAGATTGTCCGGACTTGCCATGAGGTCCGTTGTAGATCACATTAAGGAGACAAGACGCGGTGAGGCTACAACGATCACCTGCCAGACGGCGGCACTGTAGCCACGCCCACCTCGGCGAAGCCCTTGTCACCAGGATTGAGCAACAGTAACTAGCCGCCGACAAGGCCCTGGACAGTGGGGCCTGCCTGTCGACCAAGGAGCCGGCAGCCGGCGGGACCCACCAGTCGGCGCAGAAGCCGGCGAGTGTAGACACAGACGGTTGGGCCCCACGCCCAGCCGAATTACCATTGTATCCCCGGGGGGTAGGCCTATATAAACCCCCCGGGACACCCATGCAAAGGGTTGATCCCTACTAGTTTTAGACACCGCATAGGGAGGAGAAGAGAGCGAGCAGTGCCCTTCTTCCTCCTCTCGCCAAACAGCTCACGGAGCATCGTGTAGCTACTTGTTCATCTAGTGATCATGCGGAGACCCCGCAGAGAAGCAGTAGGGGTGTTATCTCCACGGAGAGCCCCGAAGCTGGGTAAGATTCGCCGGCGTGCATGTCTTCGCCTCATCCCGCTTCCAGGCACCGGCGACGTCTTATTGGCTCCCACAATGATAAGCCACCCGTTGGCATATGTCGCACCTACCACCCGACACTGAGGGATCTGCTGAAGCAAGCGACCATCTCGGAAGAACACCATGCGTTGATGGGCACGGTGATGGAAAGGATTTCGTCTGCCGAAAGCGGGTTGCATGACGCCTTTATGAGTCTACTAACGGGCTTTGAGGTACGTAAAATGATATACCTTTGTGATAGTACCGCACATTTTTAGGTGTGCCCTGTGTAGATAGTAGCCCCTGAGACTCTGGTTGTCACCGAGAACGGTGGCAAATAGAGGATCGTAGTCCTAGGTAATAACCATACCGCCTTTATGTGCAGGTGGTGGAAGCTCCGGTGGCTAGCCGGACTCATGAGTTTGCCGAATTAAAGCGGCAACTGGATGCGGCGGATGCCAACATCGAGATTGTTAACAAGCGGCTTGACGAGGCATAGGGTAAGTGATATTTTCTGGTGAATGTCACATAGTAAGAGCAGCGTGATGCCAATATCTTTAATATGTTGTGACTGCAGATGGAGCTGCCACCGTGGAGATCCTTCGGGCGGAACTTGCCCGAGCCAAAGAACAAGCAAGGAGTAGTAATGCGGCTGCTTTGAAGGCGGTCGAAGAGTTAAGAGCCGAGAAGGTCGCGCATTGCGAGAGCAAAGAGAAAATGGCCAAGATGGCTATAGAGTTAAAAGATACTGCCGACCGTTGTCAGGTCCTTGAAGAAGAAAACCGAACGAAGGGGACGAACCTCGAAAAGGCCACGATGGCGACCAAAGACACCCGCTCTGCCATGAGAGCGAAGAAGGAGGAGCTGCGTGAAGCCAGTGATATTGTGGCTGGGAAGCCCTTTTTGCTGCGGAGGAAGTTCGGAGATCCGCGGTACACCCCTCTGGATCGACTGTTGAGTTCGGCAGACGCATATCTGGATTTGACGATGAGTGCTGTCAATGCGGCTGAATACTTCCGAGATCAAACAGATAGTGAAGTGGACAAGCTATTCTGGTCGCAGTTTAACATTCCAGAGCGTCCGCTTCCACTAACTGATCAGCTTGCCGAATGGGCCGAACTCAATAGATTGTCCGGACTTGCCATGAGGTCCGTTGTAGATCACATTAAGGAGACAAGACGCGGTGAGGCTACAGCGATCACCTGCCAGACGGCGGCACTGTAGCCACGCCCACCTCGGCGAAGCCCTTGTCACCAGGATTGAGCAACAGTAACCAGCCGCCGACAAGGCCCTGGACAGTGGGGCCTGCCTGTCGACCAAGGAGCCGGCAGCCGGCGGGACCCACCAGCCGGCGGGCCCCAGCAGCCGGCGCAGAAGCCGGCAGTGTAGACACAGACGGCTGGGCCCCACACCCAGCCGGATTACCATTGTATCCCCGGGGGGTAGGCCTATATAAACCCCCCGGGACACCCATGCAAAGGGTTGATCCCTGCTAGTTTTAGACACCGCATAGGGAGGAGAAGAGAGCGAGCAGTGCCCTTCTTCCTCCTCTCGCCAAACAGCTCACGGAGCATCGTGTAGCTACTTGTTCATCTAGTGATCATGCGGAGACACCGCAGAGCAGCAGTAGGGGTGTTATCTCCACGGAGAGCCCCGAAGCTGGGTAAGATTCGCCGGCGTGCATGTCTTCGCCTCATCCCGCTTCCAGGCACCGACGACGTCTTATTGGCTCCCACAATGATAAGCCACCCGTTGGCATATGTCGCACCTACCACCCGACATTTGGCGCCCACCATGGGGCCAGGTGCACCGTCGTCTGGAGACCTGTTCTGGACGGGAACCCTCTTCCTCCCCCGCGAGCGTAGCCAGCCCGGCATGCCCGACGGCGCTTGCCACGACGCGCTGCAAGGCATCACGAACGTCTGGCAGCGAGCGGCCTCGCCGATCTCCTTGACAAGACCCTCATCTCCGACGAGCTCGCCTTCGACGCGGGCACCGACCACCTCGTTAACCTCCTCGGCCAGCTCCACGTCTCCGACGAGCCTGCTGTGGACGTCGGTTGGCTCCACCGACCCGATGCCTGTCGACTCCGACACGGCCTCACTCGACACTTTCCCCACCGACGTCACGATCTACAACGACCCGCTTCCCCGGGCCGATGGCGGCGACGCTGTCACCACCGAGGTGATGGTCATCGGCCACGGCGGCGCTTCTGACGAGAGCGCCCGCGACGCCCCGCACATGGCGATCCACGACTTGTCCATCCCCCTCCCGGCCGATGCCGACGCTGAAGCACTAGAGGCCCGCCGCCTCGCCCTCCTTGCGGAGGGCCGGAAGTTGGTTTCCATGAGACGCCTCGCTGAGGCCCACCGACGCGAAGCCGACCGCGCCGCCTTTGGCACGCCGCCCCCAGGCGGGCCCAGCCGGGCCGGCGCTGTCAGACAGCGCGGCGCTGTCAGACAGCGCGGCGCTGTCGTCGCCGACACGTTAGGAGTCGACCGCCCAGTCTACGCCACTCCACTCGAGAACCTACGCGCCGCCCAGGCGAGCGTAGATGAGCTAGACGGACTGGGGGGCGAAGAACTCCCCCACATGACCCGACGCATCGAGCAGCTAATCGATGCAGCCGCGCAGCGGCACGAAGCCGACGCCTGCGCGGAAAGCCCTCGCCCGCGCCGAGATCACGGCGCGACGTCCCGGACACCGACTACAGGTAAAACCCACGTGCGGCGTGAGAAAGAGCCGGCTGCCAGCCGAAGCCGGACCCAAATCTCCATCGAGCGAGACGCAGAAGGCCACCCCCGGGCCGTGGAGTGGCAGGGCAACCCGCCTCCGCCTCGGCCCCGTGGAGAGAGATATCCCACCCCACCGCCTGTTGCGCATCCGACTCTCAGCGGCCGGCTAGGTCGCCGCGAAGGAGTCGGCGAGAACGACGCCCGCCATCGGATCGACCGCCTGGCACGATCCCTGGCGCTGGAAGAAGAAGACGATGTCGGCCCGCCTTGCTTCGGCCCCCGCATCTGCGACGAGCCTTTCCCCAAAGGGTTCTCGCTCCCAAGAGACACGCCGAAGTACAACGGCTCTGTGAAGCTGGAAGATTGGTTAATCGACTACTCCACGGCGGTTAGCATAGCAAATGGCAACAGGCGCGTTGCCGTGAAGTACGTGCCCCTCATGCTGCAAGGCACGGCGCGGACCTGGCTCAACAGCCTCAAGCCATACAGCATCAACAGCTGGCTAGATTTCACAGAAGCCTTCGTCCGCAACTTCACAGCACCTACAAGCGGGCTCCCAAGCCCAGACAGCTCTCCTTGTGCGTACAAGGCCCTGCCGAGTCTACTCGCCACTACCTCACGCATTGGGCCGAGCTCCGCAACTCTTGCGAAGGGGTGCACGAGGTGCAAGCCATAGAATACTTCACTGCCGGGTGCCGAGAAGGCACCCTCCTCAAGCACAAGCTCCTCTGCGACGAGCCGACTACCCTCGACGAGCTTCTGGTCATAGCGGACAAGTACGCCACCGCCGACTCCTCGATGAAGACCGAACTCCGGGTAGACGCGTCCGGGAAGGTACTCAACCCAGCGCCCAAGATGCCGGCTGGGGACTCCGGCCGACGCCCACACCAGAACGACCACAAGCGCAAGGGCCCCGTGCCGCCTTCCGCCAGTCGGCAGGTGGCCACAGTCGAAGACGAGCGGCCCGAAGGGCGGCCCGCGTCCAAGAAACCCAAGGGCGGCAGGCCGGCTTGGCAGCCGGCCTTCTCCTACGAGCAAACTCTCGACGCCCCGTGCAAGTTCCACAGCGGCGCGAAGCCGTCCAACCACACGACCTGGAAGTGCCACTGGCTCACCCGAATCTCCAAAGGTGAAGGGCTTGCGCCGCCTCCGCCTACCGGTCCGCCGCCTCCGGCTCCGCAGTCGGAGCCGTGCACAATGAGTTCCCCGACGAGCATGCCGCCTATGTCATTTTTACAAGCCAGCCCGAAGACCGGCGCAGCAAACGCCGAGAGCACCAGGAAGTCAGCATGGTCGCTGCCAACCCCGCCGAGCACATGCACTGGTCAGAAAAACCTATCAGCTGGAGCCGGGCGGACCACCCAGAGATGATGCCATCTCCCGGCTCTTATGCATTGGTTCTGCATGCCACCCTTGCAACGGACAGACGCGCCGCCCGTTTCTCCCGCGTGCTGATAGATGGCGGGAGCAGCATCAACATCCTGTACCGTGACACCCTGGAGAAGCTGAACGTCAAGGCAAAGCAACTCATGCCTACTCGAACTGTGTTCCATGGCATTGTACCCGGCCTGTCATGCGCCCCCATTGGCAAGATCAAGATTGATGTACTCTTTGGGGACAAGGAGCATTTCCGCCGAGAAGCGATCTGGTTTGAAGTGGTGGACCTGGAGAGCCCCTACCATGCATTGCTTGGCCGACCTGCCTTGGCCAGGTTCATGGCAGTTCCCCACTATGCTTAACTCAAGATGAAGATGCCGAGCACCAAGGGCGTCATCACCATAGCCGACGATTACAAGAAATCTTCCGAGTGCGCAACAGCCAGCAGCCGGCTGGCCGAGTCCCTTGTGATTGCCGAAGAAAAGAAGATGTTGGACCGAGTCGTGTCCATGGCCGGCAAACAGTCGGCCTTGTCCCCCGATCCCAAGGAGTATGATGCTCAAGGATCTTTCCAGCCGGCCAAGGAGACGAAGAAGATACCTCTTGACCCCGAGCACCCAGAGAGGTTTGCCGTCATCGGGGCGAACCTAAATAGCAAATAGGAAGGCGAGCTCGCCGATTTCCTCCGTGAGAATCGGGACATCTTTGCATGGTCCCCCAAGGACATGCCGGGTGTTCCGAAGGAATTCGCCGAGCACAAACTACACGTCCGAGAAGACGCAAAACTAGTCAAACAACCCCTCCGCCGACTATCGGAGGAGAAGAGAAGGATTGTAGGAGAAGAGATAGCCCGGCTTCTGGTGGCCGGCTTCATTATGGAAGTTTTCTTTCCAGAATGGCTCGCTAACCCAGTCCTCGTGTTAAAGAAGAATAACAAGTGGCGCATGTGCATAGACTACACGAGCCTTAACAAGGCCTGCCCCAAAGATCCCTTTGCCCTGCCAAGGATTGATCAAGTGATAGACTCCACGGCCGGATGCGAGCTGTTGAGTTTCTTGGATGCTTACTCAGGGTACCATCAGATAAAGTTAGATCCGGCAGACCGCCTGAAGACCGCCTTCATCACGCCATTCGGAGCCTTTTGCTACCTGACTATGACATTCGGCTTGAGAAATGCCGGTGCCACTTTTCAGCGTTGCATGCAGAAGTGCCTCCTCAAGCAGCTCGGCAGAAACGCCCACGTCTACATAGACGACATTGTGGTGAAGACGGAGAAGCGCGGCACCTTGCTTGAAGACCTCAAGGAAACATTTGAGAACCTACGCCGGTTCCAAATCAAGCTCAACCCCGAGAAATGCGTGTTCGGAGTGCCAGCCGGCCAGCTCCTAGGCTTCCTGGTCTCCGAACGCGGCATCGAATGCAACCCAGTAAAGATCAAGGCCATTGAGAGAATGGCGATTCCCACCAAACTTTGAGACGTCCAGAAGTTCACCGGATGCTTGGCCTCCCTGAACCGCTTCATCAGCCGGCTCGGAGAGAAAGCTCTCCCCCTCTACCGCCTCATGAAGAAGACCACTCACTTTGAGTGGAATGACCAAGCCGACCAAGCTTTTCACGAGCTGAAGAAGATGCTGGCCACGTCGCCTGTCCTAGCGGCGCCAACTGAGAAAGAGCCCATGCTCCTCTACATTGCTGCAACCAGCCGGGTGGTCAGCATCGTCATTGTAGTCCAACGCCCAGAAGAGGACCGAGCCCAGCCGGTCCATAGGCCGGTGCACTATCTGAGCGAGGTGTTGTCTACCTCGAAGCAGAACTATCAGCACTACCAGAAGATGTGCTATGGCGTGCACTTCGCCGCCAAGAAGCTGAAGCCCTACTTCCAAGAGCATCCCATCACGGTCGTATGCACCGTCCCGCTGGCCGAGATCATAGGCAGCCGGGATGCATCCGGCCGGGTGGCGAAATGGGCCATCGAGCTGGCCCCTTACACGATCTTCTACCAGCCTCGTACCGCCATCAAGTCCCATGCATTGGACGACTTCCTCGTCGACTGGGCCGAGACCCAGTACCTGCCGCCAGCTCCCGACTCCACTCATTGGCGCATGCACTTCGATGGGTCCAAGATGCGCACCGGCTTGGGAGCCGGCATCATCCTCACCTCTCCCAAAGGCGCGACAAGCTCAGATACACGCTGCAAATTCACTTTGCCGCCTCCAACAATGTGGCCGAGTACGAGGCGCTCATACACGGGCTCCGGCTTGCCAAAGAGCTCGGCATTCGCCGGATCCTATGTTATGGCGACTCGGACTTGGTGGTCCAGCAGTCATCCGGCGACTGGGATGCCAAGGACGCAAATATGGCAAGCTATCGCTTCCTCGTTCAGCAGATCAGAGGGTATTTTGAAGGATGCGAGTTCCTCCACGTACCACGAGCCGACAACGAGCCAGCTGATGCCCTGGCTCGAATAGGCTCCACTCGGCAAGCAATACCAACCGATGTCTCTCTACAACGCCTCCTCAAGCCGTCTATCAAGCCGTCTCCAGAGTTCGATTCCATCTTCGTACCGCCTGACCCCGATACAGCCAGGCCCGGCTCGAAGAACCAAGAAGGTGACCCGGGGACTTCGATAGTCGGCCAGGGGACATCAGCAGGCGGCTCGGGGACTTCCGTAGTTACGCCCGACCCGGGGACTGCCACACCCGGCTCGGGGACTGCGGTAGTCGGCCCGGAGACTGCACCAACACAACAGGCGGCGGCCGACTCCAACATTTCACCACCCAGCCCGCCCGCCCTGGTCGCAGTAGCCGCATTGGCAATAGAAGAAGTCGCAGCTCCATCATGGGCTCAGTCCATCCTCAACTTCCTAATAAACCAAGATCTGCCGGCTGACGAAATAGAGGCAAGACAAGTCCAACGCCGAGCCGGAGCATACACAATCGTCAATAGAGAGCTCGTCAAGCGCAGTGTCACTGAAGTCCTCTAGCGATGCGTCGAGCAAGAGAAGGGCATTGCAATCCTCAGAGACATCCACCAAGGAGAATGCGGCCACCATGCGGCCTCAAGATCACTCGTCGCCAAAGCCTTCCACCATGGTTTCTTTTGGCCGACTGCTTTGGATGACGCCAAGGGGTTAGTTAAACATTGCAAAGGATGCCAACTCTTCAGCTCCAAGCAACACATGCCGGCTTCAGCACTCAAGACCATTCCCCTCACTTGGCCCTTCGCCGTTTGGGGACTGGACATGGTGGGCCCATTCAAGACGGCGCGCGGCGACATGACACATCTGCTTGTCACCATGGACAAATTCATCAAATGGATTGAGGCAAAGCCGATCAAGAAGCTGAATGGGCCGACTGCCGTGACATTTATCGCAGATATAACAACTCGGTACGGCGTACCACACAACATCATCACCGACAATGGCACGAATTTCGCCAAGGGAGCCTTGGCACGTTTCTGCGCGACGCAAGGCATCTGGTTGGACTTAGCGTCCGTTGCCCACCCGCAGTCAAACGGCCAGGTCGAGCGAGCCAACGGCCTCATCGTTTTCGGCATCAAGCCCCGACTGGTCGTACCATTGGAGCGTTCAACCGGCTGTTGGCTCGATGAGCTGCCGGCCGTCCTCTAGAGTCTGCGCACTACCCCAAACAAGTCAACCGACTTCACTCCTTTCTTCCTCGTGTATGGTGCCGAGGCGGTTATCCCAACTGACATCGAGTTCGACTCGCCTCGGGTAACCATGTACACGGAAGAGGAGGCCAAGGAAGCACGGGAAGACGGCGTCGACCTGCTGGAAGAAGGCCGGCTGTTAGCCCTCAGCCGGTCCACCATCTATCAGCAGGGCCTGCGCCGCTACCATAGCCGGAAGGTCAAGCCAAGATCCTTCCAAGAGGGCGATCTTGTGCTCCGGCTGATCCAGCGAACAGCCGGCCAGCACAAGCTCTCGGCCCCTTGGGAGGGCCCCTTCGTCATCAGTAGAGCTTTAGGCAACAACTCCTACTACCTGATCGACGCGCAGAGGCCGAAGGCACGAAAGAGAGACGACTCCGGAAGGAGTCAGAACGACCATGGAACGCCAACCTCCTCCGAAGATTTTACAGTTGAAATGCAGTATGTATCACGCTAACTTTTGTACTAAGTACGAGACAATAGGCCCCACGAGGAGAGCTTGGGGACTGCCATCTTTTATCTATGGATGAAGAGTATCATGCTTATGACCTTGTCATTACATTCACTTTTTCCGTCCGGCACCGGGTTCGACTAGTCGGCCCGGGGACTGGCCGCCTAGAGTTATATTAGAAGTCCTACCCGCAGTCACACAAGTAGTGTGCCGGCTCCCAAGCCTTCTCTTGCCAAAAGTCGCAGATTGAAGAACCGGCTGTCCGGCTGGCAAGAGTTAAAGGCAGGAAAGGACGCCCACATGAAAAACGGCTAGGGACTAATGGACTAATATAACAAAAGCCGGGTTTTCTCCCACCACCGACCGACTACCAGAGTAGCCGGCCGGCCGGCTTCCATTCATCTCGCTTCAATCTAAGAAAGCTCGAGTACTCGCCTTCCCAAAAGGGGAAGGCGGCAAAGGAAACAACCTAAGGATAAAAAGCATACATGAATGGAAACCAAACACACACACAATAATATTTACATAAAAGACCTTCAAAAGGCCAGCATTCAACATAGTTCGAATACACCCCCAGTGGGTGGAACTGCGCAAGTTTAATACAATTGTTCAAAAGGCAACAAGCAGGAAAAAACAAGGACGGCAGATTAAGCCAAGGGAGCGACTGGCGAGTCGGGCAAGTCGGTGGAGACGGCAGTGCCGGCTGGAGGAGTGGCCGGCTGGCGAACCTCGGCATGATCACCGCCTCCCGCAGAGGGCGCACTAGCACACGCCTCGTTGCTGGAGGCACGATCAGGCTGAGGCTGGCTGGCCGCTTCACCGGTCGGCTCAACGTCTTCGCCTTCCTCTCCTTCGTCATCTTCGCCTTCATTGCTGGAGGCGATCTCCTCTGCCGAGTCTTCACCCGCTGCCGGGTCCAGCCCGAACCACTCCTCCGGCTGGGCAACGCCGTCGTCATTAATTTCAGGAGCGAAGACGCTGATGTCAGTACACTCGGCGATCGTCGAAGCGCGCTGAGCGATAGCCGGCCGCACCTCCTCCATCTCTTCATCGGCCTCCAGCCGCCAGGTGCGCAGCTGGTCCAGGTTCAGCCCCGGATACCAGGCTCGGACGAACTCCAGCGCCCGCCCAGCTCCAAGTCGGGCTGCCGATGCCTTCCAGGCCTCGAAGCAGCCAACCGCAACCTCCAGCCAGTCGGCAGTCCGACTCGGGGTGAGGGGAATGATCTTGCTTGGCTAGAGGGCGGCCAACACCTGCGCCCCGGCGCGCTGGAGGCGGCGGAGCATACGTTGAGCTGGCTGCAGCCGGGCTTGGACCGCCAAGAGTTGCTCCTCAGGCGTCCGGCTCGTGTCCGGCGCGATTTCAGCCCCCGCCTGCCGGTGCGCCTCGCGATGGGCCTCGATGGTTTGGGTGGCGAAGATGGAGTAGCCGGGAAAGTAGTCTGCAAAGAGAACAAGAAGCAGCACAAGTCAGAACACAAATCAGGGATCAAGGGGCAGGCAAAGAGTGAAGAAGGCGGCTTACCATCGATCAGTTCCTCGATACGACTGAAGCCCTCGCTCAGTACCTGCTTCACTTCAACCCAGCCTGCCGCTTCAGTCTCGAACTCGGCCTTCAGGGTGTCCTCGCTGTCCTGCGCCTTCTTCAGGGCCGCCTTGTGGCTCTCCTCCTGGTCGGCCAACTTCTTGGCCAGGCAGTCATGCTCCAGGACCAAGGCGTTGTACTCAGCTTCCTTGGCGCGAAGGGCGGCCTGGGCCCTGCTGAGCTGCCCCCTCAAGTCGGCATTGGCTCCTGCAAGCATGAAGACAAAGGAAAAATTAATAAGGAAGAAGTCGTCAAGGAAGATCCGACCCGGCTGCTCAGCAGTCGGCCCGAATCTCGGGGGCTACACCCAGTGGGTGCGTTGACGCGCCCCCACAGGAGATGAACGAGACAAAGCACGCACTCCGGCTGCTGGTCAGGTCCTCAGTTCTCCGGCCCAGCTCCTGAGCCTGGGAGTTGAAGGCGGCTGCGCGAAGGTTATGATACTCCTAGAAGATTATACAGGAGGCGAGGATAAGTTAAGTTGTCAGGACCTAGTAAGTTCCAAGCCGCCTGCGCAACAGCCGACTCGGAACTCGGGGACTACACCCAGTGGGTGCGCTGACGCGCCCCCACGGTAGAAATCAAAAGAGAAAAATAACCAAGGCCAGAAGACTCACCCGGATGACGGCCCGCGTCGCGAGGAACTCTTGGGTGTATCGCTGTAGCGAGGCGGCCTGAGCTTGAAGCCGGTTCCGGACCTCCTGGGCCGCCGCGTTCAGCTTGCCCGTCCCCCCGCTGGGAGTCCACTCGGACGTGCTGGCGCTGGCCGCCTCTAGGGCCTCCATCGTCTGGCTAGCGCCCGCAGCTCAGTGCGGTTCCGGCGCGGAGGCGCCACCCCCTGCGCGCCGACGCAATGCCGGCTGCACCTCGAGGCCGGCCCCTGCCTCCGGCTCGCCCCCGGACGGCTGCTCTGGCGCCGCAGCTGATTGGCTGCTTTGGCCCACTCCATTAGGCGCCGTCTGCGGCGCCCCCTCCACGAAGATCACGTGGTCCTCCCTCCTCTTCATCGCCGGCGGGCCTTGGTCGACCTCCCCCGACGGGGGCACAGGAATGTCGGGGGCCACAGTGCAGAGGGGAACGACGAGCAGCGAAGGCTGGTTGTGCGAGGCCTCCACCTCCGTCTCCGCGGCTGCCGCCTCTGCCCGGGCCTTGGCCGCCGCATTGGCCTGCTCCTTCGTCACCTGGGCGGTCCTTCGTTCCGCCGCCTCCCGCTCCTCCCGCGCCTCCCGTGCGTTCCGCTCCGTGGCCTCCCTAAGGTCGGCGCGGGGATCCACGCGACGGGAGCCTGAAGACCCTCCAGTCAGCCCGACTACGGAGCCGCCAGGACCCCGCTCAAGGGAAAGCGATGCCCTGTTCGGCGAATAAAGAAAGGTTTAGAAGAGCTTCGGTCGAAAAAGACAACAAAAAAATATATGCAAGACATTCGACGACTTATGCCGAGATCGCCTGCGGCTGTTTCACCGCCTTGCGAAAGCGGGCCGCCTTCACGACCGCCTCATCCCGCTTGGTCGCCGCCATAGAAGCCTTGGATTTCTTCGGCCGGCTGCCGAAGAAGGTCGACGCGGCCCGGCACTTCTGCGCACCGCCACGGGCAGTCGGCGCGGCAGACGGGCCCATGCCTTGATGATCAAGCGCCGGCTGGCGGTGCGGGGCGGCTTCGACCTCGTCGTCGTCCGGCTAGTCCTCGAAGCCGGCCCCGAGCCCCGCGCCTCCGGCCTCGTCGCCTTCCCCCACGATGGCGTCTTCCATGGCGGCCGCTCCCAGGTCCGGATCATCGGCGTCGTCCACCGTGCGGTCGGGGAGGTGGCGCTCCACCCCTGCGGCCCCGGCTGTCGGCGGAAGAAGAGGGTTCTGCTAAAGGCAAACCAACTGATCAAGGGTCGGCTATCATGAGGCCGGCTACAAAAAGGAAGAAAAGAAGAAAAACTTACGGCAGGCGGAGGGTTGGCGCGAGAATACGGCTCCTTGCCGTATCGCCAGTCCTCGGCGAGCTTGCAGTTGGAGATGTAGTTCACCATGTAAGACACCTCTGCATGAGGCATCTCCCTGGTGCTCAGCCGGCATGGGTCGAAGCGGCCGCTCATCTGGCAAATCATGTGAGGCCGGCCTTGGAGCGGAAGTACCCGGCGCTCCACGAAGGCGGCCACCAAGTCGGCTCCAGTCAGGCCCTCCGACTGGATTTTCACCCGGAGCCGAGAGACGGCTGCGTTCCCGGCCTGAGACAGCGACCTGGCCCGGTAGCTCCATGAAGGTTGCCTCCCAGCCGGCGGGCCGGCTACGTAAGCCGGCAGGTTGACGTAGTCGCCTTGCGGTGCGACGTTCCTCACGTGAAAGTAGGACTTCTGCCAGAGCTTCACCGACTGGATCAGCGGGATGGGCGGGAACGGATTGTTCTCGTTCGCCCGCCTCATGGCAATGAAGGCTCCACAGGGGGCGGGCACGCCCGCGACGACGGTGCCGAGCTTGCTCTGGAAGAATTCCCCCCAGAGCTCGAGCGTGGGGAGAACCCCAAGAAAGCCCTCGCACAGGGTGACGAAAGCCGACAGCAGCATCACCGCGTTGGGCATGAGGTGATGCGGCTGGAGGTGGTAGAATTCAAGGAAGGCTCGAAGGAATCCGCTCGCCGGGAGGCCGAAGCCGTGCAGGCAGTGCGAGCGGAAGATCACCCGCTCGCCCTCCTTCGGTGCCGGCAAAATCTCCCTCGCCGGCGCTTGACGAACCCGCATGAAGTTCTCGCCCGGCAGGCGCCGCGTCCGGCGGAGGAACTCAACATGGTCCTCGTGGACGTTCGAGCCGTCCCACGAGCTCGACAGCGCCATGGGAGCGACGCGGCGAGGAGCGAGACGATGCGACGGTGGAGGCGCGCACGACCCCGCTACGGCGGGACCAAAGGACCTGAGAGGTCCAACGGCGGAACGGCGCGACAAAGGGTTGCTGCGGCGGCGGAAAGAAGAAGAAGGAAGGCGAGAAGGGGCGGAGCGAGGGAGAACGTGCGAGCCTCTGCCGCTCCCCCTCCTCCCCCTACTTATAGACCCGCGCGGCGGAGCCGAGGGGGCGTGGCGTGGGGGAACGTGGGGATCAACTGCGACCACTCCCCCACGTCCCGCGATTATTGCGCCCTGATGGCATAATAAAACTACCGCGGGAAGGCAAGCGGTCCGCGTGGGCCGCAGAAGATTTGCGCTCGGGCCGAGGCCTAGGAGTGGCGGGCCTGGGCCTGCGGCGACGTGCCGTCGCGCGCGTGCACTGGCAGGATCTCCTTGCCACGTGGCCCGCGGTATGGCGTGCGGTCAGCTCGCAGGCCGACCCACGTTCCCGCCAACGAGAAATGGGGCTTCCCGAAGACGACACGCACAAGCATAGCCGGCCCCTCAGGATAGGAAGCTGACCGAGCTTTTCATCCTTTTGTCAGCCTCGAAGCTCGATCAGCTTCGGGGACTACTGTCGGAGTAAATAACCATGGGTAGCCTAGCCGGCTCCCCTGGCCCTTCTGAAAAAATTACGAGCCGATCCGGCCCTCAAGAATCCAAGACATGGGGCCGCCTTCCCCTTGCCGGTTGTCTCCCAGGCCGGCTATCGGAAGGCAACCCGACTTTAGCCCTCATGAAGAAAGTCGCGGGAGGGCCGGCTCCGAGAATCCGGCCACGAGAAGGCCGACTCCAAGAAGCCGGCTCCCACAAAGTGGTCAAGATCGTACCCTCGAAGTCTGCATCCACATAACATCGATGTGACCGGGCGTGGCTACAGTAAAGCCTGCCACCCCGAATCCGGAGCACGCCTGGCATAGTGCGTCGTACAGGTGGCCATGACCCGTCCGGCGGCACACTATTGCCACGTTGACCCTGATGTCATCCACGACGGGCTGCCAGCGCGGCCCACGGGCGGTGGGCCCCTTTGGGCAGAGAGACACCCGAAGGCGGCCAGGCCTCCCCCAGTCGGCCCAAGACAGAGCCGGCTCCCCACAGCCGGCTTGCCACCTCCCTCGAAGGAGACGCCCCATTAAGGAGACAAGACGCGGTGAGGCTACAGCAATCACCCGCCGGATGGCGGCACTGTAGCCACGCCTACCTCGGCGAAGCCCTTGTCACCAGGATTGAGCAACAGTAACCAGCCGCCGACAAGGCCCTGGACAGTGGGGCCTGCCTGTCGACCAAGGAGCCGGCAGCCGGCGGGACCCACCAGCCGGCGCAGAAGCCGGCGAGTGTAGACACAGACGGTTGGGCCCCACGCCCAGCCGGATTACCATTGTATCCCCGGGGGGTAGGCCTATATAAAACCCCCGGGACACCCATGCAAAGGGTTGATCCCTGCTAGTTTTAGACACCACATAGGGAGGAGAAGAGAGCGAGCAGTGCCCTTCTTCCTCCTCTCGCCAAACAGCTCATGGAGCATCGTGTAGCTACTTGTTCATCTAGTGATCATGCAGAGACCCCGTAGAGCAGCAGTAGGGTGTTATCTCCACGGAGAGCCCCGAAGCTGGGTAAGATTCGCCGGCGTGCATGTCTTCGCCTCATCCCGCTTCCAGGCACCGGCGACGTCTTATTGGCTCCCACAATGATAAGCCACCCGTTGGCATATGTCGCACCTACCACCCGACACTGAGGGATCTGCTGAAGCAAGCGACCATCTCGGAAGAACACCGTGCGTTGATGGGCACGGTGATGGAAAGGATTTCTTCCGCCGAAAGCGGGTTGCATGACGCCTTTATGAGTCTACTAACGGGCTTTGAGGTACGTAAAATGATATACCTTTGTGATAGTACCGCACAGTTTTAGGTGTGCCCTGTGTAGATAGTAGCCCCTGAGACTCTGGTTGTCACCGAGAACGGTGGCAAATAGAGGATCGTAGTCCTAGGTAATAACCACACCGCCTTTATGTGCAGGTGGTGGAAGCTCCGGTGGCTAGCTGGACTCATGAGTTTGCCGAATTAAAGCGACAACTGGATGCGGCGGATGCCAACATCGAGCTAGTTAACAAGCGGCTTGACGAGGCATAGGGTAAGTGATATTTTCTAGTGAATGTCACATGGTAAGAGCAGCGTGATGCCAATATCTTTAATATGTTGTGACTGCAGATGGAGCTGCCACCGTGGAGACCCTTCGGGCGGAACTTGCCCGAGCCAAAGAACAAGCAAGGAGTAGTAATGCGGCTGCTTTGAAGGCGGTCGAAGAGTTAAGAGCCGAGAAGGTCGCGCATTGCGAGAGCAAAGAGAAAATGGCCAAGATGGCTATAGAGTTAAAAGATACTGCCGACCGTTGTCAGGTCCTTGAAGAAGAAAACCGAACGAAGGGGACGAACCTCGAAAAGGCCACGATGGCGACCAAAGACACCCGCTCTGCCATGAGAGCAAAGAAGGAGGAGCTGCGTGAAGCCAGTGATATTGTGGCTGGGAAGCCCTTTTTGCTGCGGAGGAAGTTCGGAGATCCACGATACACCCCTCTGGATCGACTGTTGAGTTCGGCAGACGCATATCTGGATTTGACGACGAGTGCTGTCAATGCGGCTGAATACTTCCGAGATCAAACAGATAGTGAAGTGGACAAGCTATTCTGGTCGCAGTTTAACATTCCAGAGCGTCCGCTTCCACTAACTGACCAGCTTGCCGAATGGGCCGAACTCAATAGATTGTCCGGACTTGCCATGAGGTCCGTCGTAGATCATCTGTGGCCGGAAAAACTGAAGCCGAACAGCTATTTTAGCTTAGTGCAACAGTTCCATGGTGCAGTGCCGCGCATCAATGCGATGAAGAGGTCGGCGTGCATAGAGGGCTCACGAATGGCCCTTGCCTGTGTCAAAGCATACTGGGCCGAGATGGATGCTACCACTGTTGCGGCACAGGGTTCGGCCATAGGTCGAGTGGCTGCCGAGCACTATTTTGAAGAAGTTCTTGAGGGTGCTCGTTTGATAGAAGCCTAGTGCTCGAAGAATATTATGTTTGAGTGACATGTATTCCCATTGTAGAAACAATGTTTTATTAATTTTATCAAGGCTGTATTTATACTTTTGCCCGAAAGTATTCTGATACCTCTTGTGCGGCCGTTTTATGTATACATGTATATAACCTGAAAGATTGCAGTCGTCGGCTTCAGCCCCCATGCATATAATGCGGGGGTGTTCGCAGAAGACGCGTATTCACACTTAATCCAACGTCTTTCTCCTACTAAGGAGGTGAGAGCAGCAAACTAGGCAACCAGACTATAATGCTTTAACACTTTCACTTAGCCATAGGAGTTTGACAGTGGGGCTACTATATAGCCCCTGGTGGCGCCGCACTTATCCGAGTTCGGGGTGCGTACATGCCCGGCTGGGAAATGACCTTTCGTTAAGGCGAAGGAATTCTAGGATTCTGATAGGTCATTGAGTGGTTGACCAGTCTCGCGCTATATCATGACAGTCAGTTTTCGGCTTTCTCTATTGAGGTGCTCGTCCGGATGAACCAGGGGACAATCACAGTAGTTCTCCTGGTGCCGCCTTAGCCGATAGAGCGGAACCTAAGGCAGCAAAACACAGGAGCCGGGCAAACCCAACATTTGACCCAAGACATGATTCGGAGCTGATGCATATAAGGCCAAACTCGCGACGCCGAACACTCCGTAAGGTATTCGGTCTTTATGGTGTAAACCAGGCCCAAACAGTGCCCTTTGTAAGAAGCCCCTAGTGTCCAGGTACGTGCATTGTTCTGACGTGGCCACATGCCAAGACGTCAGCATCCTTCTCAATTGTACTGAGCATCCGAGGGATGTGTATCAACAAGAGACAGTAAAAAAAGGTTGACGCAGGGTCTTAATCTAAAAAGAATCCTTGGAACGGGTCCCTGCTGCACGTATGCGCCTGTGTCTCCGTTGTGTCGTATCCTGGATGGGTGTAGCACGATTGTCATCTTTAAAAGAGAGGAACTTAGGTGAAAAGTTGTCGTGCAAAAAGGTGGGTTTAAAGAAACCATCTACAGTTCAAGATGAGTAAAAATTGCCACTTGTCTGCGCGCGTTGAGCCCCTTGTATTTGTAACAGGGGTGTGGTCATCAAAACTGTATGAATTTCATATAGCTATGTCGGACTCATCTAACCGTGTCCATGGTCTTGACGACCTATCGAACGCTTTAGCGCGTGATACGGGAGTCAAAACCTTCGGGAGAATATATAATGAATTTTTACCGACCAAAATACGTATCGTGCAAGAAAACGGAGTCCGGAAGGCACACAAGGTGCTCACGAGGTAGGGGGCGCGTCCACCACCCTCGTGGGGCCCTCGTGTCCTTCCCGGACTGCTACTTATTTTTCTATTTTTCTAAATATTCCAAAACGGAGAAATATTGCCTTAAAAATGTTTTGGAGTCAGTTTACTTACCGTACCACATATCTATTCCTTTTCGGAGTCTGAAACATTCCGGAAAGAGTCTCTTATGTATTCCTCCGGGGTTACGGTTTCAATAATATTGGTTTCAACATTTATGGGATTACCTGAGATATAATGTTTAATTCTTTGACCATTTACCACCTTTGGATTTGTGCCCTCGAACTTGTTGATTTTTATGGCACCGGAACGATAGACCTCTTCGATAACATAGGGGCCTTCCCATTTAGAGAGAAGTTTTCCTGCAAAAAATCTTAAACGAGAGTTGTATAGCAATACATAATCACCTACATTAAACTCACGCTTTTGTATCCTTTTGTCATGTCATCTTTTAACCTTTTCTTTAAACAACTTGGCATTTTCATAAGCTTGGGTTCTCCATTCATCAAGTGAGCTAATATCAAATAACCTCTTCTCACCAGCAAGTTTAAAATCATAGTTAAGCTCTTTAATAGCCCAATATGCCTTATGTTCTAGTTCGAGAGGTAAGTGACATGCTTTTCCATAAACCATTTTATACGGAGACATACCCATAGGATTTTTATATGCAGTTCTATAAGCCCATAATACATCATCGAGTTTCTTAGACCAATTCTTTCTAGACCTATTAACAGTCTTTTGCAAAATTAATTTGAGCTCTCTATTGCTCAACTCTATTTGACCACTAGACGGTGGGTGATAAGGAGATGCAATTCTATGATTAACATCATATTTAGCAAGCATTTTACGGAAAGCACCATGAATAAAGTGTGAACCACCATCAGTCATTAAATATCTAGGGACTCCAAACCTCGGGAAAATAACTTCTTTAAGCATTTTAATAGAAGTGTTATGATCAGCACTACTAGTTGGAATAGCTTCTACCCACTTAGTAACATAATCAACAACAACTAAAATATGTGTGTATCCATTAGAGGCAAGAAAAGGTCCCATATAATCAAAGCCCCAAACATCAAACGGTTTAATAACAAGAGAATAATTCATAGACATTTCTTGACGTCTACTAATATTACCAATTCTTTGACATTCATCACAAGATAAGACAAACTTACGGGCATCCTTGAAGAGAGTAGGCCAATAAAAACCAGATTGCAATACCTTATGTGCAGTTCTATCTCTAACGTGGTGTCCTCCATAAGACTCGGAATGACACTTGCATAGGATCTATTCCTGTTCATGCTCAGGTACACAACGTCTAATAACACAATCTACTCCTTCTTTATAAAGATGTGGGTCATCCCAAAAGTAATGTCTTAAATCATAGAAAAACTTTTTCTTTTGTTGGTATGTGAAGCTAGGTGGTATAAACTTAGCAACAATATAATTAGCATAATCAGCATACCATGGAGTGCTACCAGAAGTACTTATAACATTTAATTGTTCATCAGGAAAGCTATCATTAATAGGTAGTGGGTCATCAAGAATATTCTCTAGCCTAGACAAGTTGTCTGCAACGGGGTTCTCAGCTCCCTTTCTATCAACAATATGCAAATCAAATTCTTGTAGCAAGAGAACCCATCTAATAAGTCTAGGTTTAGCATCTTTCTTTTCCATAAGATATTTAATAGCAACATGATCTGTTTGAATAGTTACTTTAGAATCAACAATATAAGATCTGAACTTATCGCAAGCAAATACAACTGATAAAAGCTCTTTTTCAGTAGTAGCATAATTTCTTTGAGCATTGTCTATAGTCTTACTAGCATAATGAATAACATTTAATTTCTTATCAACTCTTTGCCCTAGAACAGAACCTACAGCATAATCACTAGCATCACACATAATTTCAAAGGGTAGGTTCCAATCAGGTGGCTGAACAACAGGTGCAGTGACTAATGCTTTCTTAAGTATTTCAAATGCTTCTACACAATCATCATCAAAGACAAATGGTATATCTTTTTGCAATAAATTAGTCAGAGGCCGAGAAATTTTTGAGAAGTCCTTAATGAACCTCTTATAAAATCCAGCGTGACCAAGTAAACTTCTTATACCTTTGATGTCCTTGGGACATGGCATCTTTTCAATAGCATCAACCATGGCTTTATCAACTTCAATACCTCTTTCAGAAACTTTGTGCCCTAAGACAATACCTTCATTAACCATAAAGTGGCACTTTTCCTAATTCAAGACAAGATTAGTTTCTTCACATCTCTGCAAAACTCGATCAAGATTGCTCAAGCAATCATCAAAAGAGGAACCATAGACGGAAAAGTTGTCCATGAAAACCTCACAAATCTTTTCACAAAAGTCAGAGAATATAGCCGTCATGCATCTTTGAAAGGTAGCAGGTGCATTACATAAACCAAAAGGAATACGTCTATAAGCAAAAGTACCAAAAGGGCATGTAAAAGTAGTCTTTGATTGATCTCTAGCCGACACAGGTATTTGAGAGAAACCAGAATAACCATCTAGAAAGCAATAGTGTGTATGTTTGCATAATCTTTCTAGCAGTTGATCAATAAAAGGTAAGGGGTAATGATCTTTCTTAGTAGCTTTATTTAATTTGCGGAAATCAATTACCATCCTATAACCTGTGATAATTCTTTATGGAATCAATTCATCTTTATCATTAGGAACAACAGTAATACCTCCCTTCTTAGGGACACAATGGACAGGACTTACCCACTCACTATCAGCAACGGGATAGCTTATACCTGCCTCCAGAAGCTTTAGTATTTCTTTTCTTACCACTTCTTTCATTTTAGGATTCAGACATCGTTGAGGATCACGAACTGGTTTGGCATCTGCTTCCAAATTTATTTTATGTTGACATAGAGTGGGACTAATGCCCTTAAGATCATTAAGAGTATATCCAATAGCAGCACGATGCTTCTTCAAAGTTTTCAATAATCTTTCTTCTTCATGCTCTGAAAGGTTAGCACTAATAATAACAAGATATATCTTCTTTTCATCAAGATAAGCATATTTAAGATTATCAGGCAAAGGTTTAAGCTCAAACACGGGATCACCCTTGGGTGGAGGAGGATCCCCTAAGATTTCAACAGGCAAGTTGTGATGCAGAATAGGTTCTTGTTTAAAGAATACTTCATCTATTTCCCTTCTTTCATTCGTGAACATATCATTTTCATGGTCTAGCAAATAGTGTTCTAAAGGATCACTAGGAGGTATGGCAATAGAAGCAAGACCAATAATTTCATCCTTACTAGGTAATTCTTCCTCACGATGTTGTTTACTAAATTTAGAGAAATTAAACTCATGAACCATATCATCCAAGCCAACAGTAACAACATTCTTAGTGCAATCTATGGTAGCATTGACAGTATTTAAGAAGGGTCTACCAAATATAATGGGACAAAAGCTATCTTGTGGGTAAGTAAGAACAAGAAAATCAGCAGGATATTTAGTTTTCCCACACAAGACTTCAACATCTCTAACAATTCCAATTGGTGAAATAGTATCTCTATTGGCAAGTTTAATTGTGACATCAATATCTTCTAACTCAACAGGTGCAATTTCATTCTTAATTTCTTTGTATAAGTCATGAGGTATAACACTAGCACTAGCACCCATATCACATAAGCCATGATAACAATGATCTCCTATTTTAACAGAAATAACAGGCATGCCTACCACAGGTCTATGTTTATCTTCATCACAAGGTTTAGCAATTCTAGCAGTTTCACCTTCGAACTGAATAACATGCCCATCAATATTATCAGACAAGAGATCTTTAACAATAGCAATATTAGGTTCTACTTTAACTTGCTCAGGAGGTGTATAAGTTCTAATATTGCTTTTACGAACAACAGTTGAAGCTTTAGCATGATCCTTTATTCTAACAGGGAAAGGTGGTTTCTCAATATAAGAAATAGGAACAATAGGATCATTATAAGTGACAATCTTTTCTTCAACTTTAATAGGTGCAGCTACTTTTACTTCTATGGGAGGATGATATTTAAACCACTTGTCCTTAGGGAGATCAACATAAGTAGCAAAAGATTCACAGAAAGAAGCTACTATCTCAGAGTCAAGTCCATATTTAGTGCTAAACTTACGGAAAATATCGGTATCCATAAAAGATTTAACACAATCAAACTTAGGTGTCATACCTAACTCCTTACCTTCGTCGAGGTCCCAATCTTCAGAGTTGCATTTAATTCTATCTAATAAATTCCATCTGAATTCAATAGTCTTCATCATAAAAGAGCCAGCACAAGAAGTATCGAGCATGATGCGACTGTTTTCAGAAAGCCGAGCATAAAAACTTTGCATAATTATTTCTCTTGAGAGCTCATGATTGGGGCATGAATATAACATTGATTTAATCCTCCCCCAAGCTTGAGCGATGCTTTCTTCTTTGCGAGGCCAGAAATTATATATATAATTGCGATCACGATGAACAAGATGCATAGGGTAATACTTTTGATGAAATTCCAGCTTCAATCTTTTATAGTCCCATGATCTCATATCATCACATAGCCTATACCATATCAATGCATCTCCCTTCAAAGATAAATGGAATACCTTCTTCTTAGCAACATCATCGGGTATACCTGCAAGCTTAAATAATCCACAAACTTCATCCACATATATTAAGTGCTCATCAGGATGCTTTGTTCCATCTACTGTAAAAGGGTTAGCTAGCAGTTTTTCTATCATACCCGAAGGATACTCATAAGGAATTTTATTTTCAATAGGTTCAGTAGGTTGAGGAGCAACTCTTTGCTCTACTGGACGGGGTGAAGATACCCCGAACAAGCCCCTCAGAGAATTACTTTCCATAGTAATAAGTGACAGTAAATTTCAGCACACCATATAAATTTTTCCTTACCAAATTCCACCTCCCAAAGGCGCTACACTCCCCGGCAACAGCGCCAGAAAAGAGTCTTGATAACCCACAAGTATATGGGATCTATCGTAGTCCTTTGATAAGTAAGAGTGTCGAACCCAACGAGGAGCAGAAGGAAATGATAAGCGGTTTTCAGCAAGGTATTCTCTGCAAGTACTGAAATAAGTGGTAACAGATAGTTTTGTGATAGGATAAATCGTAACGAGCAACAGGTAACAAAAGTAAGTAAAGTGCAGCAAGATGGCCCAATCCTTTTGTAGCAAAGGACAAGCCGGAACAAACTCTTATAATAGAAAAAGCGCTCCCGAGGACACATGGGAATATCGTCAAGCTAGTTTTCATCACGTTCATATGATTCGCGTTCGATATTTTGATAATTTCATATGTGGGTGGACTGGTGCTTGGGTGCTGTTCTTACTTGAACAAGCATCCCACTTATGATTAACCTCTATTGCAAGCATCCGCAACTACAACAAAAGTATTAAGGTAAACCTAACCATAGCATGAAACATGTGGATCCAAATCAGCCCCTTACGAAGCAACGCATAAACTAGGTTTTAAGCTTCTGTCACTCTAGCAACCCATCATCTACTTATTACTTCCCAATGCCTTCCTCTAGGCCCAAATAATGGTGAAGTCTTATGTAGTCGACGTTCACATAACACCACTAGAGGCTAGACAACATACATCTTATCAAAATATCAAACGAATACCAAATTCACATGACTACTCATAGCAAGACTTCTCCCTTGTCCTCAGGAACGAACGTAATTACTCACAAAGCATATTCATGTTCATAATCAGAGGGGTAATAATATGCATATAGGATCTGAACATATGATCTTCCACCAATTAAACCAACTAGCATCAACTACAAGGAGTAATCAACACTACTAGCAACCTACTAGCACCAATCCCTGACTTTGAGACAAGAATTGGATACAAGAGATGAACTAGGGTTTGGAGATGAGATGGTGCTGGTGAAGATGTTGATGGAGATTGCCCCCTCCCGATGAGAGGAGCGTTGGTGATGACGATGATGATGATTTCCCCCTCCCGGAGGGAAGTTTCCCCGGCAGAACAGCTCTGCCGGAGCTCTAGATTGGATCCGCCAAGGTTCCGCCTCGTGGCGGCGGAGTCTCGTCCCGAAAAGTTCCTTCCTATTTTTTTCTCATCGAAAGACCTCATATAGGAGAAGATGGGCGTCGGAGAGCCACCAGGGGGCCCACGAGGTAGGGGGGCGCGCCCTGGGGGGGGCACCCCCACCTTCGTGAGCAGGGTGTGGGCCCCCTGGCCTTCATCTTTGGCGTGGATTTTTCTTTATTTCTTTTAAGATGTTCCGTGGAGTTTCAGGACTTTTGGAGTTGCGCAGAATAGGTCTCTAATATTTGCTCCTTTTCCAGACAAGAATTCCAGCTGCCGCCATTCTCCCTCTTTATGTAAGCCTTGTAAAATAAGAGAGAATAGCCATAAGTATTGTGACATAAAGTGAAATAACAGTCCATAATGCGATAAATATCGATATAAAAGCATGATGCAAAATGGACGTATCATAGTGCAATACCTCATTCCTTATACAAAGAAATTATGCATGATATTGCACCTGTTGAGTTAGAAGATATTGATGTTACGATTAAACTTGCCAATAGAGATACTATTTCACCAATGGGAATTGTTAGAGATGTTGAAGTCTTGTGTGGGAAAACTAAATATCCTGCTGATTTTCTTGTTCTTGGTTCTCCACAAGATAGCTTTTGTCCCATTATATTTGGTAGACCCTTCCTAAATACTATTAATGCTACCATAGATTGCAAAAGAGATGTTGTTACTATCGGTTTAGATGATATACTCATGAATTTAATTTTTCAAAATTTAGTAGACAACACCGTGAAGAAGAATTACCTAGTAAAGATGAAATTATTGGTCTTGCTTCTGTTGCCGTACCTCCTAGTGATCCTTTAGAACAATATTTGCTAGACCATGAAAATGACATGTTTATGAATGAAAGAAGGGAATTAGATGAAGTATTCTTTAAACAGGAACATATTCTGAAAAACAATTTACCTGTTGAAATCCTAGGGGATCCTCCTCCACCCAAGGGTGATCCCGTGTTTGAGCTTAAACCGTTACCTGATACTCTTAAATATGCTTATCTTGATGAGAAAAAGATATACCCTGTTATTATTAGTGCTAACCTTTCAGAACATGAAGAAGAGAGATTATTGAAAACTCTGAAGAAGCACCGTGCTGCTATTGGGTATACTCTTGATGATCTTAAGGGCATTAGTCCCACTCTATGTCAACATAAAATTAATTTGGAAGAAGATGCTAAACCAGTTCGTGATCATCAACGTCGGCTAATCCTAAAATGAAAGAAGTGGTAAGAAAGGAGATACTAAAGCTCCTTGAGGCAGGTATAATTTATCCCGTTGCTGATAGCCAGTGGGTAAGCCATGTCCATTGTGTCCCTAAGAAGGGAGGCATTACTGTTGTTCCTAATGGTAAAGATGAATTGATTCCTCAAAGAATTATTACAGGTTATAGGATGGTAATTGATTTCCGCAAATTAAATAAGGCTACTAAAAAAGATCATTACCCCTTACCTTTTATCGATCAAATGCTAGAAAGATTATCTAAACATACACATTTTTGCTTTCTAGATGGTTATTATGGTTTCTCTCAAATACCTGTGTTAGCCAGAGATCAATCAAAGACTATTTTTACATGCCCTTTTGGTACTTTTGCTTATAGACATATGCCTTTTGGTTTATGTAATGCACTTGCTACCTTTCAAAGATGCATGATGGCTATATTCTCTGGCTTTTGTGAAAAGATTTGTGAGGTTTTCATGGACGACTTTTCCATCTATGGATCTTCTTTTGATGATTGCTTGAGCAACCTTGATCGAGTTTTGTAGAGATGTGAAGAAACTAATCTTGTCTTGAATTGGGAAAAGTGCCACTTTATGGTTAATGAAGATACTGTCTTGGGGCATAAAGTTTCTGAAAAGGGTATTGAAGTTGATAAAGCCAAGGTTGATGCTATTGAAAAGATGCCATGTCCCAAGGACATCAAAGGTATAAGAAGTTTCCTTGGTCATGCCGGTTTTTATAGGAGGTTCATTAAGGACTTCTCAAAAATTTCTCAGCCTCTGACTAATTTATTACAAAAATATATATACCATTTGTCTTTGATGATGATTGTGTAGAAGCATTTGAAATACTTAAGAAAGCATTGATTTCTGCACCTATTGTTCAGCCACCTAATTGGAATTTACCCTTTGAAATTATGTGTGATGCTAGTGATTATGTTGTAGGTGCTGTTCTAGGACAAAGAGTTGATAAGAAACTAAATGTTATCCAATATGCTAGTAAAACTCTAGACAATGCTCAAAGAAATTATGCTACTACCGAAAAAGAATTCTTAGCAGTTATATTTGCTTGTGATAAGTTTAGACCTTATATTGTTGATTCTAAAGTAACTATTCACACTGATCATGCTGCTATTAAATATCTTATGGAAAAGAAAGATGTTAAACCTAGACTTATTAGATGGGTTCTCTTGCTACAAGAATTTGATTTGCATATTGTTGATAGAAAAGGAACTGAGAACCCCGTTGCAGACAACTTGTCTAGGTTAGAAATGTGCTTGATGACCCACTACCTATTGATGATAGCTTTCCTGATGAGCAATTTAATGTCATAAATGCTTCTCATACTGCTCCATGGTATGCTGATTATGCTAATTACATTGTTGCTAAGTTTATACCACCTAGTTTCACATACCAGCAAAAGAAAAAGTTCTTCTATGATTCGAGGCATTACTTCTAGGATGACATGGTGTTATTAGACGTTGTGTACCTGAGCATGAACAGGAACAGATCCTATGCAAGTGTCACTCCGGAGCTTATGGAGGACACCATGCTGGAGATAGGACTGCACATAAGGTACTGCAATCTGGTTTTTATTGGCCTACTCTCTTCAAGGATGACCGTAAGTTTGTCTTATCTTGTGATGAATGTCAAAGAATTGGTAATATTAGTAGACGTCAAGAAATGCCCATGAATTATTCACTTGTCATTGAACCATTTGATGTTTGGGGGTTTGACTATATGGGACCTTTTCCTTCCTCTAATGGTTATACACATATTTTAGTTGCAGTTGATTATGTTACTAAGTGGGTAGAAGCTATTCCAACTAGTAGTGCTGATCATAACACTTCTATTAAAATGCTTAAAGAAGTTATTTTCCCAAGATTTGGAGTCCCTAGATATTTAATGACTGATGGTGGTTCACATTTTATTCATGGTGCTTTTCATAAAATGCTTGCTAAATATGATGTTAATCATAGAATTGCATCTCCTTATCACCCTCAGTCTAGTGGTCAAGTAGAATTGAGTAATAGAGAACTCAAATTAATTTTGCAAAAGGCTGTTAATAGGTATAGAAAGAATTGGTCTAAGAAACTTGATGATGCATTATGGGCCTATAGAACTGGATATAGAAATCCTATGGGTATGTCTCCGTATAAAATGGTCTATGGAAAAGCATGTCACTTACCTCTCGAACTAGAACACAAGGCTTATTAGGCTATTAAAGAACTTAATTATGATTTTAAACTTGCCGGTGAGAAGAGGTTATTTGATATTAGCTCACTTGATGAATGGAGAACCCAAGCCTATGAAAATGCCAAGTTGTTTAAAGAAAAAGTTAAAATATGGCATGACAAAAGGATACAAAAGCGCGAGTTTAATGTAGGTGATTATGTATTGCTATACAACTCTCGTTTAAGGATTTTTGCAGGAAAACTTCTCTCTAAATGGGAAGGTCCTTACATTATCGAGGAGGTCTATCGTTCCGGTGCCATAAAAATCAACAACTTTGAAGGCACAAATCCGAAGGTGGTGAACGGTCAAAGAATCAAACACTATATCTCAGGTAATCCCATAAATGTTGAAATCAATGTTATTGAAACCGTAACCTCGGAGGAATACATAAGGGACACTTTCCGGAACATTTCAGACTTCAAAAAGGAATAGGTATGTGGTACGGTAAGTAAACCAACTCCAAAATAGTTTTTAAGGCAATATTTCTCTGTTTTGGAATATTTAGAAAAATAGAAAAATAAGCAGCAGACCGGGAAGGACACGAGGGCTCCATGAGGGTGGAGGGCGCGCTCTAGCCTACTGGGCGCGCCCCCTACCTCGTGGGCACCTCATGTGCTCTCTGGACTCCGTTTTCATGCACGACATGTATTTTGGTCGGTAAAAATTCATTATATAACCTCCCGGGGGTTTTGACTCCCGTATCACGCAAAAATCTCCTGTCTTTGTTTTGAGCTGCTTTTCTGACAGATCCAGGTCGTCATGTCGTCTTCAAGTGCCCCCAAGGACCAGTTCTTCGAGAAGGTCATCAACCCCTACCTCGCAGAAGTGCTGCAACACCCTCAAACCATAGAGATGCGTGAGGGGTTGTTGCACATCCGCGATGCTGAGGGACCAAGGAAGACCGGAAGCACGGAGGCCAGGCTCGAGGCATTGGAACAAGAAGTTTACAAGTGTCAGGAGATGGTGGAGCGTGGACTTGATTCCAATCACATTATGATCACGGAGTTCACCAACAACCACAAGCTGGACGTCAAGGACATTGGGGAGGCCATCTTCAAGCTTCATGAGAAAATCGAGCACCTCCAAGCCCAGATTTGTGACTTGCAAAACCAAAACCGTGAGTATGAATATAGATTCAAAAGGATGAGTTTGGCTATAGATTTGAGGTTTTAGGAGACTTGGTCATCTTTCTATGATGGTGAGCCTATGCCTTGGAAGAAGGACGACAAGCCTACGCCATCAACAAAATCACCACCGTCTCCACCAACAAAGAAGAATTGAGTATCTGGTATGGGCACTCCACTTGGCAACTGCCAAGCTTGGGGGAGTGCCCCGACATCGTATCACCATCACTTTTATCTTTACCGTTTTCTTAGTTCGATCCTTTTGGTAATATCTTGATCTAGTAGAATAAAAGTTTTTAGTATGATCTAGCTGTGAGTTTTGCTTTATTATTCTTCTATGTAATCGAGTCCGTGAGCTATATAATAAAGATTAGTGTTGAGTCAAGGGCTTGATTATTTTTCCATGATCCTAAGTGAATAAAAGAAAAGAGAAAGAATAAAAAGAAACAAAGAGATCATATGGATCTTATGGAGAGTAATGAGCTCACATAGAAAAAGTATGATGAATAAAAGTTGTTGAGGGTTGACAAACATAGTTTTGGTCATCGTTGCAATTAATAGGAAGTAATAAAGAAAGAGAGGTCTTCACATATAAATATACTATCTTGGGCATCTTTTATGATTGTGAGCACTCATTAAAGTATGACATGCTAAAGAGTTGACGTTGGACAAGGAAGACAACGTATTGGGTTATGTTTTCTTACATCTGAGATAAATTATATTGTCTTGGATCTTCCAACATGATGAGCTTGCCTTTCCCCCTCATGCTAGCCAAATTCATTGCACCAAGTAGAAATACTACTTGTGCTTCCAAATACCCTTAAACCAGTTTTTCCATAAGGGTCCACCATATCTACCTATGGATTGAGTAAGATCCCTCAAGTAAGTTGTCATCGGTGCAAGCAATAAAAATTGCTCTCTAAATATGTATGATTGATTGGTGCGGAGGAAATAAGCTTTATACGATCGTGTGATATGGAAGTAATAAAAGCGACAGACTGCATAATAAAGGTCCATATCACAAGTGGTAATATAAAGTGATGTTCTTTCGCATTAAGATTTTGTGCATCCAACCATAAAAGCGCATGACAACCTCTACTTCCCTCTGCGAAGGGCCTATCTTTTACTTTTATCTCCTACATTGCATAACAATCATGGTGATCTTCACCCTTCCTTTTTACATTTTATCCTTTGGCAAGCACAGTATGTTGGAAAGATCCTGGTATATATGGCTAACTGGATGTGAGTTTTCATGAACTATTACTGTTGACATTACCCTTGAGGTAAAACGTTGGGAGGCAAAAACTATAAGCCCCTATCTTTCTCTGTGTCCGATTAATACTCCATACCCATAAGTATTGCGTGAGTGTCAGCAATTGTGAAAGATTATATGATAGTTGAGTATGCGGACTTGCTGAAAAGCTCTTATACATTGACTCTTTCCTCTGTTATGATAAATTGTAATTGCTTCAATGACTGAGATTATAGTTTGTTAGTTTTCAATAAAGTTTACGATTCATACTTGATATTGTGATTGAATTATTACTCTAGCATTAGAGATTATATGACAAAGAATTATATGAGTTGTTGTTCTAAGAATGATCATGATGCCCTCATGTCCGTATTTTATTTTTATCGACACCTCTATCTCTAAACATGTGGACATATTTTTCGATTTCGGCTTTTCACTTGAGGACAAGCGAGGTCTAAGCTTGGGGGAGTTGATACGTCCATTTTGCATCATGCTTTTATATCAATATTTATTGCATTATGGGCTGTTATTACACATTATGTCACAATACTCATGTCTATACTCTCTTATTTTACAAGGTTTCCATAAAAGAGGGAGAATGCCGGCAGCTGGGATTCTGGGCTGGAAAAGGAGCAAATATTAGAGAACTATTCTGCACAGCTCCAAAATTCCTGAAACTTCATGGAAGATGTTTTCCAAATATATAAAAATACTGAGAGCAAGAACTTCACCAGGGGGCCACACCCTGCCCATGAGGGCGGGGGCGTGCCCTACCCCCTGGGCGCGCCCCCCTACCTCGTGGGCCCCCTGGTGGCCCTCCGGTGGCCATCTTCTACTATATGAAGTCTTTCGATGGAAAAATAATCATAAGCCATCTTCTCGGATGAAACTCCGCCGTCACGAGGCAGAACCTTGGCGGAACCAATCTAGGGCTCTGGGGAGCTGTTCTGTCAGGGAAACTTCCCTCCCGGAGGGGGAAATCATCGCCATCGTCATCACCAACGCTCCTCTCATCGAGAGAGGGCAATCTCCATCAACATCTTCATCAGCACCATCTCATCTCAAAACCCTAGTTCATCTCTTGTATCCAATTCTTGTCTCCAAGTCCGGGATTGGTGCTAGTAGGTTGCTAGTAGTGTTAATTACTCCTTGTAGTTGATGCTAGTTGGTTTAATTTGTGGAAGATCATATGTTCGGATCCTATATGCATATTAATACCCCTCTGATTATGAACATGTTTATGCTTTGTGAGTAGTTACTTTTGTTCCTGAGGACATGGGAGAAGTCTTGCTATTAGTAGTCATGTAAATTTGGTATTCGTTCGATATTTTGATGAGATGTATGTTGTCTCTCCTCTAGTGGTGTTATGTGAGCGTCGACTACATGACACTTCACCATTATTTGGGCCTAGAGGAAGGCATTGGGAAGTAATAAGTAGATGATGGGTTGCTAGAGTGACAGAAGCTTAAACCCTAGTTTATTTGTTGCTTCGTAAGGGGCTGATTTGGATCCATATGTTTCATGCTATGGTTAGGTTTACCTTAATACTTTTGTTGTAGTTGTGGATGCTTGCAATAGAGGTTAATCATAAGTGGGATGCTTGTCCAAGTAAGGACAGTACCCAAGCACCGGTCCACCCACATACCAAATTATCAAAGTACCGAATGCGAATCATATGAACGTGATGAAAACTAGCTTGACGATATTACCATGTGTCCTCGGGAGCGCTTTACATCATATAAGAGTTTGTCCAGGCTTGTCCTTTGCTACAAAAAGGATTGGGCCACCTTGCTGCACCTTATTTACTTTTGTTACTTGTTGCTCGTTACAAATTATCTTATCACAAAACTATCTGTTACCACTTATTTCAGTACTTGGGGAGAATACCTTGCTGGAAACCGCTTATCATTTCCTTCTGCTCCTTGTTGGGTTCGACACTCTTACTTATCGAAAGGACTATGATAAATCCCCTATACTTGTGGGTCATCAGGGTGGAAAGTTCAGTACAAAGGTCAGTGAAACGACCTGACTATCATTCTTCAGGTTGTTGCATCGGAGGATCTACGAATTTGGCATTCATTCTTTGGATTGACTGGCTCTCATAATGACCTGAATGTGCTTTCGAGATCACCATTGTTTCCTAGGCTTGTTGCTGAAGATGCTTCTCCTTGCAACTATGTTGTCAATGGTCGTGAGTACATGATGGGTCACTACCTTGCATATGGCATCTATTCTACATGGGCCACATTTGTCAAGACAATCCCGCGTCCTAAAGGTAACAAGATATCTCGGTTTACAATGCATCAATAGTTGTCAATAAAGGATGCGGAGAGAGATTTTGGTGTGCTTCATAAGTGCTTTGCCATCATTCATGGCCCTCCCGAGTATTGGAACCCCCAAGGTCCTATGGCAAATTATGACATGTTGCATCATCTTGCATAACATGATCATTTGAAGATGAAAACGACGTGCCTTAGAAGTTTCGGTACATCTGCAATGGGGATCCTATTGAGCTGGAGCATAATGCAAATAGGATACAAAGATTCCTAGCAACACATCAGAAGATCGAGAACTGAGAAGTTCATAGCCAGCTCCAAGCTGATCTTGTTGAGCATCAGTGGCATCTCATAGCACTTCGTACTTGTGCTTTTATCATGCTTTTTTACTTCATCTGACCCGTCTGTGTGTTTGAATTCGAAAAATCTGGTTGTAAACTATGAATATGTTTATTTTTGAATTGCGTGAACATTAATTATTATGTTTGGCAAACAAAATTACTCCATTAAATTTAGGATATCAGTTAGAAAGGACTTTTAGAGGGCAAATTTACTCCTCTACTAAAGGACACTCGGTCGTATCCTCCTCTATAGGGGATCAGTTAGAGTTGCCCTTAGAGCGTCTAGGGCCAATATCCCATTCCAATGGCGGTATTAGAACTGCACCGATATCATTTTCTGATTGTTGTGGAGATATATTTGCAGCCCCTGATAACTCATCTCCAATGACTGATTCTCCTATGTTTCCCTGTATACTTGAGAGGCAAATTTTTGGGATCGCGCGATAAACTAGAAATCTGGTCTGGCTATGCATACTGTTAGATCCACATTAAAAAATGTCGGGGGAGACAATTTGGTAAATCATCCAATAGCACACTGCGATGTGCAGTACACTGAGCCAGGTTCTTAAATGGTGCTAGATACAACCAACCTCCCCCAAGAGATAGTTGAAATATCTTACTAGATGTTTGCATGTGGATAGATGATCAGTGGCAGATCTATACAATATAAGATCAATAAAATGATTCAAATAGTGTAAAAAATACACTATAAGTAGTATAATTTAGTCTAACCATCATTAGAAATCTGATAGACAATCCTAACATAGCACTAAGTTGTTCGACAATCAGTATCACGTATAACCTATTCTGCTCTTTTAGGGGGGGTGCCATGACACCCATAGCACTCCTACTGGATTCAACCCATAGATGATTGTTTGTTTATACAAGCAATTGGGGCTACGAAGATGAGCTTTAAATGTTTTTACTTGATGTGTGTGTGTGTGTGTCGTGTGTTGTTTGCTATTGTGTGCACATGCAATGCTTTACTTCGCACATCTGATTTATGCTCATCTTAATGTTGCATTAACAACAATGGATGTGTGATTACACGCTCGTGAATACTTTATCGCAGTTGCTAGTTCACAAGCAGCCAAAAAATTCATTTGTCGCGGTTGTTCTACCAAAAATTATTTGGATATTGAAATGGCGTGCTTGATTATTTTTATTGCTTTTTGAGATAGTGAACCACTCATACTAAGTAGTTATTAAAACGGTGTGTGATGGTCTTGCCATAGATTGTCCATGATATCTTAATAATTTCTTTGCCAAACCAAAACAATTTAGTTATCCTTGATTATTTCTTAAGCAACACTATAATGTCTGCACGTTACACTTGCATTTATGAAGTCTTTTATCAAAACTTATGTAAAGTAATTCTTTCTTGAAGAACCAAACAATTTTATTTCTAAAACCTAATCATGTGTCATTTTTTCCAAACTGAACTTTCACCATGGCCCGACCTTTAGTGGTCATTAATAGTCACGCATGTGCAACATTTGCATCAACAAATATAAACTTGACCTTGCTCAAAGGACCGGAAATTTAAACTACTCCCTCCGATCCAAATTTCTCTTACAAGAAAACCTATTTACAAACATTATGAGATAACTTACAATTGAACATATATTCCTAACATTCCCAATAGAGACATCAAATGTAAAAATCAATGAGGTTACATCTCCCGCAGCCAATGTCTACCCGTATATATCCTACACTCAAAATCATCATTGGAGCGTGACATAGTTGACCTACCTATCACGTACATCCTACCCACTTATCATATGCTTTTCCTCCTTCTTTTGATACAGAAAAAGAGTAAGAGTCAAGACTTTAGAGTCAAAATAAAATGTTCCAAATGTACTTGCTTGTATGTTTTGGTGAACAACCGTGACAAAGACATGTAAGTTTAAATAATACTCTTGCCAATTCAACTCCTGATGGAGAGGAAGAACACTTCGTTCACACTGCTCCCTCTAAGTGGTTTGGGAAAATCCTAGACGTTGCTGCGCCGTGTTGATTGTTCGCTTCGCTCGTGTTGCAGGTGGGTAGGCGGCTGTTCATTAAATAAGAAGGTGGAGTTGGGAGACACACTTTAAACGGGTTTACTTAATGTTTGTGGATCCTGTGTCTCTATGCCCAATGCTCGTCATTGTGTGTCTAGGAAATGTTTTATTACCACATCTAAATTATGCCCCTCCTCGAATGTTGTATTAATAGTGAGGCATACGAGATTACACATGAGCAAATATTTTATCAACACTTTTAACATTTCCATGCTCATTTGCCATTCCTAATAGGTTGGACCAATACATGTCAACACTTACATTTAAGGCAAAGCGCGTTGCAGAGCGCATTACCAGTAAATATAAAATGACAACACAATAAGATAACTTAATTGAGTGTTGTTGCTTCATCAACATAACATCCATTGGCCCAGGCAGGTTGCATAGCGCACTGGTACTAAACACAAAACAAGAGCAGACTACAATAAGCTAATTAAGCGGAGTTACGTCATCAACACTAACATCAATGGATCTGGGCAATGTCACATTCTTCGATTCAGGTCGATTAGCACAAATGGTTTGTGAATCGTGCCTGAAACGAACCAGAGAATGCGATCCATGTTGCATTTCGAACAACGTACCAACCAAAGTGGTTCCACCTTTTCGGCTTATGCATGTGGCAGAGGAGTTGTTGAATTACTATATGACATGGAGCAACACATGAACAAAAGGATGAGGAGAAGGAACAAGAGGTGAAGGACCAATGTGAGCTGAGACATGATTAACGAGAGTCGAAGAGCCACCAGGTTGAAAGAGGGTATGGCGAAAATGTATCCATAGGCGCAATTTGTTGTGAGATAGTTAGTAAGCATAAATGGAGGTCTATATCTGGTTAGTCAATAGGGTGGGACCATACCATCTGTTGTATCGTGTTATACCGGCGTGGTACAACGTTTACTCACTTTCCATTTAGGCACAACTATAAGCCAATTAAGTGCGAAAATTCATTTCTGAGCACGAGCTCAGATGCTCCTGATATCTACACCACAAACTCATCTCTGGATCTGTGTCAGCAAATGTATTTCCTGACCGTATATTACATTTTATAGCCAGGTGCAGGGGCACGGAACAGGTAGCCGTTCGACGGCTCAGTCCCTTGTCTGAGCCCTTCCCGTCGCCCCCACTCACTAACGGCCACTAGACCAGCTCCTCATAAATGCATCTCTCAGCCTCGCCCCACACCGATCTAGCTATGCTCAGTCCCTTGTCTGAGCCCTTCCCGTCGCCCCCACTCACTAACGGCCACTAGACCAGCTCCTCATAAATGCATCTCTCAGCCTCGCCCCACACCGATCTAGCTATAAGCCTGTTTATCGTAGTACTACCAGTGGACCTGTATGTTTGTGTAAGGATCTAGCTGTTGTTAACGAAGCTTGTTTCCCACACTAAATAAATTTTATCTGATTTTCAACTTGGACGTCGGAGAAACATATCTTTTTTCCAGTAACCACCTCATGTCTCTTGGATATCAATGATTCTATCCCTCAACTGATATTGTGTAACTGCGGGATTACATCATTAAGCAGTCAAGCTTCCGAAATAGTGCAAAAAGATGGTTTTAAAAGAACAGTGCCAAAAGACAAAATCAAGATATAGTCAACAACAATATGATCCTTTGGGAAATATGACAGGGCGATGATTACTAAGCTTTAATTAACCATGTTTTCACACAATTTTCGTTACCTAAGATCCATCAAATGCACCTAATACATTGGCGGGTATTAAATATGTACTCCATGGTAAACAGTAACACAACAGAATCATGTCCACTCAACAATATCATAACACATGGGAATGGAGTCTTGCTGAGCCTATGCGGAGCAGCAGCTGCTGTTCTGCTGCTGTATGGGCTGCCCTTTCATGTGAACATGGACAGTAGATTTCCTCTCCGTGGCAGATTGGCTCGTCATTCTGCAGGCATGTAAAAATTTCAGTAGCAAGTAAATCCTTCACTCGAACAGAAGGCAAGACTAGCAGTCCACATGGAAAGCATGCCCACCAGATTTTTAGAAGGCAGCAGAAGTAGTCATAAGAGGAGATAACTGCATGATCTGTCCTTAGCCATCAGAAAAACTAAAGCCAATACCTAAATAAACTGTTTGTGTCAATTATGAACTCTGCAGAATTAATGTAATGAAAGGCTCCATGGGAAGTATTTGAGAAATTGTTCGTCATTGCTCTTGCTTGCAGTTTTTCTTCCGAAAAGCAAGAAATTATTGCTCTCTCGGCTTCTCTTGATCATGCACACAACCCAATAAAAAGATGAGCATATCATATTTTTTAAACCAGTAATGCAAACATATTGGACGGAATTCCGAAAGCCTTTCTTTTTCACAAGAATACAGGTCATTTGATGAGATCTAACATTTCAGAGAAACTGGGAAGAAAAAAGGCCTCTAAAAGTGTGTAGCTCCTGGTTATCTTTTCTTCATTTCTGATGACATATTTAAGAAAGTTCTCTCCACATTAATGGATTCCGTAGCATAACTCTCAAGAAAATTCATTCCTAATGATTCCGCAAATGCCTGAAACTAATCATTGATATTTTAGTCACTTCATTATATATTTGAATAGAAAAGATCAGAATCACATTACGAAGAAGAGTATCAAGAACAAAGAGGCAAGCCAACCTTTCAAGCATGAAACAAGTTGAGAGTGTTTTTTTTGGTGTGTGCCAATTAGCAATACGTTGTTCTGTCCATTCAAGTATAACAGGTAAGCTCAAACTAAAATGGCGGTTAGATGTTAGCCAGTACAACAGAAATCACATTATTTTGTAAATGTAGATAACAGCGAGCCGTGAAAATGATAAGTTCAGGTCAATGGCTAAAGTGAAACTGTGAACCAATTCAACCGATCCTAGAGTACTATATTACTACATCTGAGTAAAACAGTTCCAAAAAGACGGCGTTGAGTGTCACAAGAATATGATAAAAAGTAATACGGGTGTCCATGAGGGCTTACAATGATTCCATGCACTCCCCGGTAGTAAGTAGTAACTGCTTGTTATTGTCTTGAACCTTTCAAGACCCGCATGTCCCACTGAGAAAGGAACAGATCATCGCTACAACAACCGGAGGAGTGCATGAACACAGGTAGAATTTATAAGGCAATGCTGACCTAGCCTCCAATTGTTCATTCGTTCAGAATTATGACTGCTCGCCAAGCATGTATAGTCTAAGTTGTACAGTAACCAGAAGTACTTGGGGAGTACATTGGCCCAATCCCTGCATATTTTCCAACAAACAAAATGTCAAGACTACCACACACACAGATACCACAGGACGGCCATGCCTCACCATTTTCTCAAATATAACTATGTAAGCAGAGTTCAGTAGGCACCGAGCAACCGCAGACTATCTCCTCCATGCATTTTGTCCTCTCAGCGTTGAGCCTGATCTTATCATATCTAATTCCGAACCCGATCTCCCAAGTGTACAAATTGTAGAAATCATATGCCTCGCCCGAGCAAGTGCAGGTCGCACTACACTCTTTGTCGGTTCCTCTGCATAATTGTGAGCACTCATCCCAGGGACAAGGTGTCTGGTCTGGTGGTGCACTACCGAGCTGTAACCTGAATTTTCCAAATGTACAAATTCAGTCCAGTAGTTTTAGTTCAGCAATACCAACATGCAAGGACTGTCGTCTGCCAGTTAAAAGAAGATAATACTTAGGAGCAGCTACCATGCTTCAGCTAACCAGATCATATAGTGATTTTGTGAATGGTTTCAAAACTAAAATGAAGTGTGTCAAGCATATTTGTAATTTGAAGAAACGTACAGACGGTGGGAATAAATACAGTTCAACAGCAGGAGGATTTGGGTTCTGACCTTTTTGTCCAACCAGAGGCCTCGGGGTCAGTTGACTGCCCCGACCGAGTCAGAGAAGCATCAGGACGCCGGCGCACTCCCCGTCCTGTTGCCCGCAACCAGACCCGACATTTGAGTCCGCAGGGACGGTGCGGCTGGCTTCGCTTCTCAGGAACAAGGCCAGAGGAACCGGATCTGGGTGTTCAAGATAGTCCTCAAACTCCTCCCCTGAAACAAGACGGCGATGGCCTACGGACATGCCTGCCGTCAGATTTCTTCCACCGGTATGGCAGCTTACCGACAAATCCGCAAAACCTATAGATCTTCAGAACTAACCTGTGGACGGCATCGAGCAGGAAATCGAGGCCAGCCTCTTCCATCACGTGGCCGCCGATGCAGATCGACCGCCGCCGGTTTTGGGAGAAGAGAGGGGGGCGACGATTCTGATCCGTGGCTCGGTTGAGATGAGAACGTTCTGGTCCACGGACCAGAACGCACACGCGCGTCCTCCGTTCCCCCGATACGATCTGGGCCCACGAAAGATGCACTGTTTCCTACCGTATTACCGCATACGCTCCTTTTTCTATATTCCGTGTCAGACGCGACAAGCTGTTTTGTTCGCATCCCGAGCGAGGAATGCACGCCGGTGATTTCGGGAGCAGCTGAGCTCGGGCACCAAATCGACGTGTCCATAAGTGGTGTTACTTCATCAACATTAATTAGCATCCATGGATCATGGCTAGTGTCACATTCTTCATTTTAGGTGGACCAAGACCCTCGATCAAAACCTCGCGTGAAACAAACTAGAGACGTGACTTGTGTTGCATACGAGGCAAGTGATCAATATTTTTGTAGCCTTGTTTAAACTAGACATTCTCATGTATTTTATATGTTTACTCTTCAACTTCCTCATTAGTCATTAATAATTGCAGAGGTGTGTACAAACCTCCTTTTTTATTCTACTCCTTACAAATATGGACGTCTTTAGGTGGAAACCAAAGCATATATGCGATGTATTCGAAGAGAGGATCATTTTTACATGGGGTGCCACATGAGCGTCATTGTCCGTACATGAGATTGTTCCACACCTTGTCGCCTCTGTGACGTCAACACAAGCAACTCTCGTGAAGGGGGTCGAGTCCAATCCGTATCACATGGATCCTGAGACCCTATTCCACTTGTTTGCACTATATAAAGGAGGGGGGCTTCTAGAAATATCTCTCTCGTCCAACCATCACACGACCGTCGTCGGCCTCGTTTCACATCTCTGCCACTATAGACGTCATAGTCATACCCATCGCCATATCCACTATCTTCATTGGATTGATATATACTTGTAATCGAGAATCCACAGTGACTAGCTACATTGTAAGGCTATCACGTTGTCATCTTCAAGTAACCATTTATAAAATGTCTTCTGCTTGTCATGATGTGCGAGTAATCCCCTTGGGCTAAGGGCCGAGGCGTATCCACGCAACCCCTTGTACACGCAAGTTGGGATTGACGGTATGATTTATTTTCATATATATTTACACAACTATTTGTCTCTTGTCTCTATCTCAATCGCAGTATTTACCAGTACCCGAGGTACTGAAGACCGACACAGGAGAGGCAATGGACATGGGAGAGTGAAAGGCTGCAATGGTAAGTCTGGTATGGTAGCTAGAAGGAATTTTCATGATCGACGAGAGTTGGGGATTTGCGAGGTGGAGAGAGGATGTAGAGAAAAACCAAATCCATAGGTATAGAGTATGGTAGGACAATTGGTAAGCATAAATGAAAGTGTATCTCTAACTAATCAATAGGGTGTGACCAAACCGTGTTTAATGTATTTTGTTATAATGGGCGCAATGCATCGTTTATTCATTGATATTTGGGCTCAAGCGATAAGCTAATTAAGTTGTTTTGCTTCATCAACATTAGCACCCATAGATCTTGGGCAACATCATATTATTCAATTTAGGTGGACCAGCGCCTTGGATTGAGAAACCCTACCTAAAACAAACAAGACAACATGACTCAACGTTACATTCTAGACAACATATCCGTGGGAGTGCAGCCGCCTTGTCGTTTTATGCGTGTGGTGGAGGGTCTCATGAACTACTGCGCGACATGGAGCAACACATGAATAAGAAGGGGAGGAGGAGCGACGAGAGATGAGACATGACCTATGAGAGCCAGGGAGCTGTGAGGTGGAGAAATGATGCGGAGGAAATGAATCCATAGGCGCACATTGTCGTTGGATAGCTGGTAAACGTAAATGAAAGCATATCTTTGATTAGTCGATATGGTTGGTCCAGACCATTTACTGCACCGTGTTATACGGGGCAACCGCTTATTCATTTCTATCCACGCTTTGACTTAAACGTGAATAGTAGTGTGGTTATTGGACGGATCTCAACGGATTGTGTGGTGCACATATTAGCCCCACTGGACACCACGGCCCATAGTGTGTCTTTCGTTGTACTTTTACATATAAACATAGTGTGATTTAGTACAAGCACCATAATTCAAAAACATTATGTTTCTACTCTAAACATAATGTCCAAATTCAAATTAGAAAAAAAAATTCAAAAATCAAACATAAACCATAGGGCTCAAACATAGGGCACCACACACTCATTTCTTCTCACACACCCCCATTTCTAATTCGTAGTAGGGGTAGGGTTAACCTCGATGACATCTTCATCAACACCTTTGAATGGATTGGTAGAGATGCTTCGACTAATTCGAGCAGCTTTGGAGAGAAAGTCCCTCGTCTAGTTTTCCTCGTCTTGTAGTTTGCAAAAACCAATCTTTTCTCTCATTCATATGATAGCAAGTTTTTATCGTATTTTGCGAATCAACCTGTGGTTGAGTTGGTTAGGTGGACAGTGATATCCCCAACCCACTAGAGTTCAAATCCTGGTGCTCGCATTATTTCTGAATTTATTTCAGGATTTCCAGCAACGCGCTTTCAGTGGGAGGAGACGTTCCCGTCGACGACGAGGCGACTACGGTGACTTCGTAAATCTCAAGATGATATGCCGGCTCAGTCTCTCGGAGGTGCTCATAGGGGTAGGGTGTGCGTGAGTACGTTCATAGGGGTGAGTGTATGCGCGTGTATATGAGCGCTTGTGTCTGTACTGATGCTCAGAAAAAAGTTTTATTGTATTTGTTTTAATTTAATATAAAAATGAAAATGAAAATGGACCTAGGCAAATCGACCGGACTAGGGCAAAGCAGCCGCTCGGTGTGGGCGGCTGACCCTGACCTCACCCTGCCGAAGCGTTTTTCCTTCATCGCTCGCTCATCCCTTCAAAAAGGCCCAAACACTATCGCGCACAGCTGCTCGCTCGTCTCACCCCTCCCTCCCTCTTGCGGCGGCCGCAGGCAATTCTTCGGCGGCCGCTGGTCGAAGGCGGCCCTCTGCACCGGCGGATCTGCAGGTGCGGCGCCCCCTCCTCCGTCTCCACCTTCCCATCCCCGCAAGTTGACCTCGGCGTCACCGCCGGCGCCTCGCTAATCGCCCGGCCAAACCCTTTCCGCCCCATTCTCTCCCCGCCGTCTCCACCCCGCTCCGCAATCTCGCACATCGGTTCCGAAGGTACTGTGAGCATTTCAGCCATCTCGTCCAGTGATGATTTTAATCGCAGACTGACCTTTCGAAAATTACGTGTGTGCTCCGTCCAGATCCGCCCCTGCTGGTTTCTTGGCGAGGAACCCTAGCTTGCTCGAGCAATCTTGCCGTCCGTGTTGCCCTGTTATTTACCGTGAGCAATCCGGATTAGGTTTTTTTCCCCAGCAACTTCTAATCTCGCAGATGAATTCCATTCCGTTCTTGCCGCTGTCCTGTTCCGTGGGAAAAATGGAAAGATGATGCTTTGTCCGCCCCGCCGCTAATTCCGCCCTGTTCCTGGTCATTTTGTCCGAAGATTAGGTCGGCCCTGCTTACAGTTCTTGGTTTTGTGAGCGCACGCTAGGTTGATGGATTTGATCTCGGTGGGATGTTTCTACCCCAAATGAAAGGACTTTTGGTGCATTCGCCCATGCCCAGATGCCCTAGTTTTTCTGTGGGAAGCCCCTGCCCTAGGTTTTTGTTTGTGGGAAGCCCCTGCCCTAGTTTCTTTTGTGTCGGTGAAGTCCATGCCCTAGGTTGATAGAGTCAATTTTTGAGGGATTCAATGTCTTCCCGTATGAATCTGGTTCCGGCATGTTCATGGTCATTCGAGCCGGAATTTGCCCTAGTATTTAGGTGTCGACAAAGCAATCAAGTAAAAGTTGCTGGTGGCCACAACTTGCGACAAAATTAAACATAAAATCGCACAATATCTTGTTGAAGGTGCACTCTACTTACCTAGCATCATAAAAATACTATAAGTTGAATTAAGTAATGCACTCTGATCACTGCCGATGCCTCACTCCCCACCCGCCCAAGCCCTGCGCGCGCCTGCAATCTTAATCCCGGCTTTGGATGTTGATCATTTTAGTCATCTCATTCAGTGATGACTTAGTTGCAAACTAACCTTCGCGAATTGTGGGTGTGCACCATCCAGATCCACCCCTGCTAGTTTGTTGCTTAGGGAACCTAGCTGGCTTGAGCAATCTGGCCAATTTTTTTTGCCCTTTATTTTTTCCCCAGCAACTCCTTACATTGCAGATGAATTCCATTCCCTTCTTGTCGCTGTCCTGTTCCGTGGGAAAAACGGAAAGAGGATGCAGTGTCCGAAGCTAATAATTGTGGGTTCAATTAGCCACCCC
>NC_041384.1:100330110-100345051 GCF_002162155.2 Triticum dicoccoides
ATGGATTTGATCTCGGTGGGTTGTTTCTACCACAAATGGAAGGACTTTTGGTCCATTCGCCCTAGTTTTTTGTGGGAAGCCCCTGCCCCAGTTCTTTTTGTGGGAAGCCCCTGCCCTAGTTTTTTTTGTGTGGGAAGTCCCTGCCCTAGGTTGATAGAGTCAAATTTTCGAGGGATCCAATGTCTTCCTGTATGAATCTGGTTCCGCCATGTTCCTGGTCATTCAAGCTGAAATTTGCCCTAGTATTTAGGTGCCAGCAAAGCAATCAAGTAAAAGTTGCTGGATGCCAGAAGTTGAGATGAAATTAGACATAAAATCGCACAATATCTTGTTGAAGGTGCACTCTACTTACCTAGCATCATAAAAATAATGTACTTCGAAGTAAATAATGCACCATGCTCACTGCCGACACCTCACTCCCCACCCACCCAAACCCTGCATGGCTCAAATGCTGTGTGCGCCCACAATCTTAATCCTGGCTTTGGATGTTGATCATTTTAGTCATCTCATCCAGTGATGATTTAATAACAAACTTACCTTCGCAAATTGTGGGTGTGCACCATCCAGATCCGCCCCTGCTAGTTTGTTGCTGAGAGAACCTAGCTGGATTGAGCAATCTGGCCAAATTTTTTGTGCCCTTTATTTACTGGGAGCAATCTGGATTTTTTTTTTCAGCTACTTCTGATATCGCATATGAATTCCATTCCATTCTGGCCGCTGTCCTGTTCCATTAGGAAAATGGAAAGAAGATGCTGTGTCCACCCTGTTCCTTGTCATTTTGTCTAAAGCTGATAATTGTGGGTTCAATTAGGTCCGCTGTGCTTACAGTTCTGCTTGGTTTGTGAGCGCGCGCTAGGTTGATGGATTTGATCTTGGCGGGTTGTGTGAACCCCAAATGAAATGAGTTTTGGTGAATTCGCCCTTGCTCTAGGTTGATAGAGTCAATTTGAGGGATTCCAAGTCGTTTTTGCATCTGTTTCTGGCTCTTGATCCGCCCTGTTCCTGCTCATTCTAGCTGAAATTTGCCCTAGTATTTAGGTGCTGGCGATGCAATCAAGTAAAGTTCGTTAGAGGTCACAAGCGGAGACGAAATTAGAAAATAAAATCACACAATATCTGGTTGAAGGCGCACTCTACTAACCTAGCATCATAAGAATAATGTACTTGAATTAAATATTACAAGCTTCTTCCTATTTTCTTATGCAATAGAGCAGGTCAGTTGGTATATCATGGTTATTTTGGTTACGTAAGCGTGATATCTACTATCTTCTGGCCTGTCGAGGTGTCCTATGGCAACTAGCGCTGGGAGCTTGGGGAAGTAGGAATGTAGAACTCATGTTTTGAGCCTTGAATGGGCTGATGGCTTAAACAGCCAATGCTGTCTGTAAAAGATCTTATACACCATACTGGAACCTTTTCCGTAAACAGAACAGACAGTGTTATATGTAAATATATATTTACTCTATTTAAGTACTTCATCCGTCCCATAATATAAGATGTTATTACAACCATCATACGAGTACATTGATTGTAATAACATCTTATATTTTAGGACGGAGGGAGTACTCCCGAATAAACAAATACTGGGTCCCAGTTTTACAATGACTAAACTGCATGATCGCCAGAATTTAGTTCACAAGTTTGTTACAAATATCTTCCTGCTTATTCAATCCCATGCTTCCAACACGTGCCTAGATTGACACTGTTCCTTGAAATTTTGATCACTGCTTTCTATAACATACTGCATATTCTCTAATTCATGTATTGATTCTCTGGATTGTTATTGGTACACGTAGCTTGCTGTATATTCATTAAGTATTTACATATCTGGAAGAGTTCCCTTTTTTGGTCTCTATAAATGATCTGATCTTTTTGGACATGAACATTTTGGTGAAGACCATCATGGAAGGACATCTTCATTACATTAAATACTTGCTGTACCACAAGCTTATTGTAAACCATGCAACCCGAAGCATCAGAATTTTTTATTGTACTGCCTAGCTTTTAAAACAAAGAATTAACTAACATGTTCTGATCAATCTAATATTTTCTTGCAGTGCCTTGTGTCGAAGACTTCAAGATCGTCCTTTTGTATTTGCGTTATTCTTGGTTCACATTGAAGGATTCACATTTTGAGGTAAAATGAGCGGTGCTCCAAAAAGATCGCATGAGGAGGGTAGCCATTCTACACCTGCGAAACGGCCTCTGGACGATAGCAGCTTGTACTCGAGCCCTTCTGGGAAACTCATTCAACCAGGCGGCAGTGATTTCCATGGTCCTTTTGAACATGATGGAAGATTTGCCAAAGTACCACGTGTTGAGTCACGTGATGATAAGAGGCCACCTCTGACACATCGGATGCCTGTTGGCTCCTCCAACTTTGTTGACCACCCGACCTCATCTGACAGCAAATTAGAATCAAAACAAAACAAAGATGCACGGGACACCAAGGTTGACGACCGGGAGGCAAAAGCTGATGCTCGGGATGTCCATAGTGATAGCAGGATTGAATTTCCAGGCAATAAAGCTGAGACTGATGTGAAGACAAACAACAGAGCAGATGACACTGAAATAAGAGTTGACCGGAGGGCGCATGGTGATTTCACAGGTGATGTTGTCAAATCAGATAAGGATAGCCATCCTACTGGAACTTCAAACATAGCCTGGAAAGATAATAAAGACCATAGAGGTAAAAGATATGTTGATCAGCCAGATGATACTCCAGGATGGCGTTTTCTTCGTCCTGGTATGCAAGGCACTGATCAAACTCTCAAGGTTCAAACTATTGTGGAAGAGCGCAGCTCCAAGGATGCACATGAATCTACTGGTGAGAATAAAATAGAACCTAAAAGTGAAGATAAGTTTAGAGACAAGGACAGGAGAAAGAAAGATGAAAAATATAGAGATTTTGGTGCAAGAGACGCTGATAGAAATGATCGCAGAATTGGTAGTCAGCTTGCAGGTGGTAGTGTTGAACGAAGAGAAATTCAAAGGGATGATCGGGATGCTGAAAAATGGGACAGGGAAAGAAAAGATTCCCAGAAGGACAAGGAAAACAATGACCGCGAGAAGGATTCTGCCAAGAAGGATTCATTTGTAGCAGTTGACAAGGAGAACACAATACTGGAAAAAACAGCTTCTGATGGAGCTGTTAAACCTGCTGAACATGAGAGTACAGCTGCTGAAATGAAGACACTTAAAGATGACACATGGAAATCTCATGATAGGGATCTTAAGGACAAGAAAAGAGAGAAGGATGTGGATACAGGAGACAGGCATGACCAAAGGAGTAAATACAATGACAAAGAATCTGATGATACTGGTCCTGAAGGAGATACAGAGAAAGATAAGGATACTTTTGGAAGTATACAGCGCAGGAGGATGGCACGCCCAAAGGGAGGTAGTCAAGCATCTCAACGGGAACCTCGGTTCCGGTCCAAAATGCGTGATGGTGAAGGGTAAGCTTAACACTGCATCTTACCATGTTTCTTGTACTTGATTCGAATAGCATAATAGTGTGTAATAGCTATCACGAATCACATTCCATTTCTGGAAATTTGCACATCTCTCACTGAGAATGGAAGACGTTTGCCTTCTGACGTCTGTTTACTAGGCAATGATTTTTTTTGTAAGTGATAAGCCCATTGAAAAATCTCACGTTCTTTTATTTCTTCTTGCAGGTCTCAAGGTCAGTCGATTATCTTCATTCCTAGCTGAATAAAATGGAATAATGGATAGTGGTGCTTTTTTCGGAACTGGAGTCATCAACAGCTTAGGATCTAGATAATTTTACATTTCCTTCTCATAAGGTTTTAGTTCACATTGATATTTTACTGCACATTTTCATACTGTGGGATTTAGTGCTCTGACATCCACTTCAATGTTCAAGATCCCTTCACATTTGGGGTGATCCTGTGCACATGCATGTTTTTGTTTTCCTATCATTTGACCAAATCCAGTTGGAGCAAAAAAGGATTAGTTATGATGATCCTTTTATTTGAAACCCTTTTTACATAGAAATTATTGACGAGATTCGGTTTCAAGCCGCATAAAATGATTTCTTTTGCCATGGTCCATTATCACCAGCTTTGTATTTGTTATCTTAATATCCTCATCGGTGCAGGTAAATCTGAGGTATCTGCAATTGTATATAAAGCTGGTGAATGCATGCAAGAGCTTCTGAAATCGTGGAAAGAGTTTGAAGCTACCCCAGATGCTAGAAATGCTGAGAATCAACAAAATGGTCCTACTCTTGAAATTCGGATACCTGCGGAGTTTGTTACTTCCACGAATCGGCAAGTAAGTGTACTGATTCCTTAGGTGATTTCTGTATTAGACTTTTTAGTCACGTAATCAATTTCCATGCCTGTGTTGCTGGATTATTTTTCTTTTTTCCTTAAGTAGCATAAGGGAAACAATAAATGATGAACATTTGAAAGTGCATTACTATCTCGCCTTCCATTTGAAATGCTATAGGAGTTTCTTCATTTTTAATTTCACTTTGTTTTTCTGAGGCATGGACGAACAAACTGTTTATCTTACACTTTTTGACATCACGTAGGCTGAAGACTGCATCGCTGCTTTTTTAGTGTTGTTTAACAATTGTAGTGAACTTCTTCCATTAGCTACTTTATCCACTTGTTAAATACTAAAACCCTCTGTTTTGTAGGTAAAAGGTGCTCAGCTTTGGGGAACAGATGTTTATACAAATGATTCAGACCTTGTGGCTGGTAGGTGCTTCATTGTTTTTTTCAATATTCTAAAGTAACTCAGAAAGCCGGTGTTCTAATGACCGTTTCTTTTAGTGTTAATGCATACTGGTTACTGCTCCCCCACATCATCACCTCCACCATCTGCCATCCAAGAACTGCGTGCAACTGTTCGTGTGCTACCACCACAAGACAGTAAGCCTCGACTAATTTTGTGTCAATTCAGTTGGACATGCTTAAAATGTCAGATTGTTGAATCAGTACTCTTATAAAACATGGTATATCTCCCAGGCTATACTTCAACACTAAGGAACAATGTCCGTTCACGTGCTTGGGGCGCTGGTATTGGTTGTAGCTTCCGCATAGAACGCTGCTGCATTGTTAAGGTATTAAGACTGTAAAACTGTACAGAATATTACAATACTTGCCTTTTATTTATTCTGTTGATGCTACAAACTCGTGAAATCCTTTTATTGATCACTGTTTGAAGATTGGTTGCTTAGCATGCTTTACGCTTTGCAGAAAGGTGGTGGTGCCATTGATCTTGAGCCTCGCCTTAGCCATACGTCAGCCGTGGAGCCTACACTAGCTCCAGTTGCAGTGGAGCGTACAATGACAACACGAGCAGCAGCTTCTGTAATTTTCTGATACTCTTTGTTCCTCTCTCTCTTAACAAAATTTTGTTCTATTTTCAGTATTTTAATTTTTCTTCTTGTAACCAGACCTTTGTTTCTATTCTCTACTAAGGTTTTATCAATATGTTTCATGCAGAATGCATTACGTCAACAAAGATTTGTTCGGGAAGTTACAATACAGTACAATCTCTGCAACGAGCCATGGTACTTTCCTGACTTACCTCCTGACCCTTCATTTTTCTGTTCATCAAAGTACCTACATTGCCATTTCTGTGTCATAGCAGTTCTTGTGTTTTTGAGCGCCCATGTCTTCTGCACCTCTGCTTGTAGAAGCTGCTGCCTTGTTCTGTTTTGAGCTAAGGTTGCTCCTAGTAAGCCATTCTTTTTTCTTTCTTCAGGTTAAAGTACAGTATAAGCATTGTGGCGGACAAGGGATTGAAGAAGTCTCTTTATACTTCTGCGAGGCTGAAAAAGGGCGAAGTCATATACTTGGAAACACATTTCAATAGGTACAAAATGACTGGCTTATTGTCCTAACACTGTTTTATGTTTGTTGGCATTCTTATTGACTCTCACTTGCATGTTACTCACTGTCTTTCAAATCTTGTCTTGTTGGCCTTAAGTTCTCGCAGGTATGAGCTGTGCTTCAGTGGGGAAAAGCCTCGCTCCATTGGATCAAATTCCAATGCATCTGATTTGGAACCGGAAAAACACCAGAACAATAGCCACCACCATTTGCAAAATGGAGATAGGGGCGCCACGGAACATGAACTCCGGGACGTGTTCCGATGGTCACGGTGTAAGAAGGCCATGCCTGAGGTTGCCATGAGATCCATTGGTATCCCACTGCCAGCTGAACAAGTTGAGGTAATTTCCCTCTACAGCAAAGCCCACATCATTCTCTCTTTTTTTCTCCATTGGGCATCATTCAACTTTGTTGCGTGTTACCCGTGGCAACGCAGGTGCTGCAGGACAATCTGGAGTGGGAGGATGTGCAGTGGTCGCAGACCGGCGTCTGGGTTTCTGGGAAGGAGTATCCGCTTGCCCGCGTGCATTTCCTCTCGGCGAACTAGCGATGGCGCACTCCGGTAGCAGCAGGCCAGGCCAGGCCAGCCTATGAAGAAACCATTTTCTTCTTTCGTGAATGCTGCTGCTTTGCCGCCGTGCCATGCCAACTTGTTTGTGTATAAAAGAAGGGAAAGAGAAGAGAAGCTGTTGTAGGCCGTGTTGTGCCTGTAATCTTTGTGACACACCAATAACCGTTATATGTCTGTCTGAGAGATGTAATTCTTGGTTCTTGAGTTAGGCAAAACCGGATTATTATTCGCTGATTGTTGAATGCTGGATGCGAGTTGGAACTATTTATCATCCAATGTTTCTTGGTTGTAGCTCATGGCCATTGGTCGTGCCTTCTTTGTTCATAACGATGATGATATGTGGACTTTTACTTGGATGTAGTTGGATGTTTGGGTATTTTTATAAGAAGACGAAACGGAGGGGGAGAGCGGCCGTTGCCGTGCCGTCAGCTCTCAACTGAAGGAGCCCGGCGACGGTGGAGGACGGGCCTGGCTTATCCACACGTTTCCCCTCCCTTTTATAATCCCGCCACCTTTAGCAACGGACGTGCGAAGCCAGCCCGCCAATTAAACCCACCCGCCCTGCGATCCATTCCATTCCTCTCGCCAATGGCAGCCGCGTCAGGAATCGCCGGTACGTTCTCCGTCCGCCCCACGGCGCCGGCGGGCCGGCTATGCTCGTGCGCCGCCGCGGCCGGCGAGGCGAGGTCCCGCGGCGCCGACGGGGGCGGGGGCGGGGCCGGGAAGTGGTGGGTGCCGCTCCTGGGGTGGTCGGGCCAGGCCGACTACATCGACGCCCAGCCGGCGCCGGCGCTGGAGGAGGACCGCGACCGGGCTGCGGGGAAGAGGCGGTTCGGGGTGCTGACGGAGGAGAAGGCGCGGCAGCTGCGGCTGCGGATGATGGAGACGGAGAGCTTCCACGACGTCATGTACCACTCCGCCATCGCGTCCCGCCTCGCCTCCGCCCCGCCCGACACCGCCCGCCGCACCAAGCCGTAGCCTGGCCACGCACGCACGCGCGCGCTCCCTTGCCGTACGTGGCCGCCGTTCGAGGTGCAGCTCAGCTCACCGTCCGGCGGGAAGCCATGCACGCGCAGCTGTGTGTTTGTATATAAATAGCAGAAGCTTTTGTTCGTTCGTTCTAGACCGCGGCCATGTTCTCCTCCTGGATTGGGATGGACTGATCAAAGAAAAGGAAAAAAAAACATAAGTCCTGTAGCAACACTTGCAACCAAGAATGTTGTGAGAATAACAATAATATGGTATGGTATGTACCGCCATTGACGTTTCTCGATCTCTGTTCAATGAGGCGTAGATCCTGATGCTCACAAGTTCTTCCTACTACCATCATCAACGATTTCTGCACTGGCAGTACTCTTTTTTTTCTTTTTCTTTTTGCGAGGGGTACTGGCACTACTCAATGATGCATGGTGAGACCTTGCAAAAATTCGTCCAGGCCTCGATCGTCCGTCCTTGCGTATCATTGTCTCCGGCGGAAAATGAGTCAAGTCTTTGTCCATCAGGGGTTCAGGACTCGCAAGTGCACGTCGCCCTCCGCGATGATTCATGCACTGATGACTGATCGAGACCGACGTCTGCCTGACTGACTTGTTCTAATCTCATCCTTGTTTGTAGTTTAGGATAAAAGATACTCCCTCCTCCCCATATTGTAAGGCGTATTAGAGCATGGTTAATAAGAAAGCCGGCCGCTGGATCTATAGCATTGCCATGTCACCTGAAGCCTTTGCTAAAAGACTACTAATAAGATAACTGTAGATTAGGTACTAAATTGGCTATAGCATTTATTGTTTGCATGTGGGGAAGGGAGAAGAACACACGTGATTGGTGGACAAAAACAAAGCAGCGGCTGTAGTACTAGCATGGGCTGCAAGCCAGCTCCATTTTCCCGTCGAGTGTGCTAGAGCATGGTTAATAGTATAGACAGCTACTGGCTATAAGTCATTGTCATGTCATTTATAGTCTTTTTTATAGTCAATATGTACAATAGAGATCAAAAGAGTGTACTCCCTCTGTTTAGGTGAATAAGTTACATTACAAAAATCAGATAATCCCAAAACATTTAGGCGATTCATTAACTTTCCATCTCGATGCCCGTCCTGCCTCGTTCGCCAGCGAGCGCTTCCACATTTGCCTCGTTTTTTTCCGTAGAAACCCTTTTCCTCCCTTTTTTGGCAAGGGACCAATGCATGCAGCACGTCCATGCGGTTATTAGGCAAGAGATCAAAGCGCTTTGCATGCTATGGATACAAGGGTCTGCATGGGTAGCTAATAAGGCATCCTCTTAACTGATGTGATTAAATGTTGTGTTTAAAAGAGAGAAAAATTCTTCTTTTCCACCAATCTGCTTGCACCTATGTCGTGATGCACCTTCTAATATGACTTATTCATCTAGACGGAGGGAGTACTACTTTTTTATTATATGGCCCACCTTTCATTCTCACAAAGTGCTTAGAAGCACATGTTAGAGCTGACTCTTCATGAAGAGCCCGCTTACCTTCTCTCCCCTCTTCTCTTTTCTCCAACTAAGCACAAATATACTAGTTTATTCCTTATAGCCCGCTGACTCAGCTCTATTATACTTGCTCTTAAGCGCCGGCTTTCCTCTCTCTCCTCTCTCTCACCTCCAACTAGGATTTTTGTGACATGGCAGTCTCTATAGACTGCTGAGTAGGACTTATTAGACTTGCTCTTAGTAGCTAGCACGAAAATTAGCACTGTCTAATTGTGACTTGAACCATCTTACATCCTGTTGAGATGTAGGCATCCACGAGAGACCCAGTTAGAGATTTGTTTTTCTTTACGAAAAAATAGCGATCATGAATGGTTGTTGTAACTGAATGAGAAAAAGGCATATGCGCCTTAGATTTTGGGACTGCATGTAAAAACTTACACGCCCAAGATTTTCGAAAGGAGTACTGTCATTACCGTCAGGAAGAGAGCTACGTGGTCGGAGCAATAAACTCTGGCCATTACAAATCTAATGTAGTGTAAAAAAAACGTTTTGTATTATGTGTTGAGTATATGTGTTATGTGCATATTGTGTATTAAGCCCGCCTCTTAGTTCTTTGTATAGTTGAGGTTCGTGACCCATTTTTGTACATCATATATACGTGCCTATACACGAGAGTAATATATCGTGCAATCATAATCTCATACATGGTATCAGTTTTTTTTGAAAGACCCAGCATATTGCTGACGTTTCATTGATAAGCAGAAAGCAATGCGGAAAATACAAAGGGTGGGATGAGGGTCCTAGGACCAGTTTTGGCTACAAAACTGAAAGAAAAAGAAAAACTCTCTTTATCTAACTTCTCATGGTGGATCCCAAAAGGGTCTCTCTAGGTGAGTTGCTCCCGCTTGCCGCCATAGCTCAATGGAGTGCTCAATGACCTGTACGATGTCTTGTACTAAAGGTATTTTCCCCTTAAACACACACCGGTTCCGCTCTTGCCAAAGCTCCCAGCATGTTAAGAGCATGATGGCATTGCTGGCCCTCTGCTGCGCCGGCTGAGTGTTTGCCGCTATCTGCTGGAAAACAGCGACGACGCTTTCTTCCTGTGCATGTTGCCGTGGGTGAAACTGTTGGCATCCCCGTCTTGCAGCCACCTTCTCCCAAACCTCACGGGCTAGTGGGCAGGTCCAAACTAGGTGGTGTGCTGTCTCCAGGTTGCGGACGCAAAGCGGGCAGAAATAATTGTTCAGCCAGCCGCGCCATTGCAGTCTGTCGCACGCCCATAGTCAGTTCTGCAGGAGGAGCCAGTTGAAAATCTTAATGCACCCCAGCACCTTTGCTTCCCAGATCAACTTCTGCCAATCAACATGGACTCTTCCCTGAAATTGCACGGCGTAAGCCGAGCTTGCCGAGTATTGGCCGCTCGCCTCTAGGGTCCATCTAATCTTGTCCCTGCTCCCGTCAGTTAGCCCAGTTAGCCCAGTCGACGAGATCGTGCGGTGTAGCCTGATAAATTCCGGCAGCAGTGGCTGTAGATTCCTGTGTCGCAGGTCTTTTATCCAAGTTTCGCCCGGAAGCGCCTCATGCACCGTCCTGTTTTTCCGCCTGGAGTGCGAGTAGAGGAGGGGGTAGGAGCTAGCTAGGTTGTTCGACCCGATCCAGGAGGAGTGGCAGAAGAGAGCTGTTTCGCCGTCGCCGATGGTGACCGTGGTCACTGCCGTGAAAAGGGCTTTGTCTGTGTTGCTGCACGGTGGCTCCGTACCGACCCAAGATCGCTCTGGATCGGTCCAGGATGTCCAGAGCCACCGCAATCTAAGGGCGCGGCTGAACCGCTCGAGGTCAAGGATGCCCAGTCCTCCATGTGACATGGGAGCGCACACCGTTGTCCAGTTAACCTTGCAGCTCCCACCTATGATCTCCTCATCTTGCTTCCATAAAAATCTGCGCCCGCACTTGTCTATCTCTTTTAGAAGTTTCTTCGGCACTCGAAGGACAGTCAGTGCAAACGTGGGCATTGCGCTGAGGATGCATCGAACCAGCATACGTCGACTAGCCAAAGGCAGAAGCTTCCCTTTCCATCCCGCTAGACGGGCTTTGATCCTATCTATGATGAACTGCAGGTTCGCGAGTCGCAGCCTGGCTAGCGTCAGCGGCAAACCCAGGTAGGTCATTGGGAAGTGCCCCACCGTTCCTCCAAAATTTTGCAATATGTGCCCTAGGTCGATATTTTCACATCTAATGGGTAAGGCCATCGACTTTGAGGGGTTGATGTGCAGCCCCGAGGCTGCGCCAAACTCGCGAAGAATCTCCATGAGTGCATCGATCTCCTGCCTAGTCGGGTTTGTGAAGATAACCGCGTCATCAGCGTAGAGGCTAATCCTAACCTTTAGTTCTCGTCCTGGCAGCGGTGCAATGATGCGTTGCTCAGCTGCGGCCTGAAGAAGATGGTGTAGTGTGTCGATCGCAAGGATGAAGAGGAAGGGTGACAGTGGGTCGCCCTGCCATAGGCCTCGCCGGTGCCGGACCTTCTTTCCGGGGACGCCGTTAAGGAGGAAGGACGATGAGGAGGAGGACAACAGCAAGGCTATCCAATCTCTCCAACACACGCTAAAACCTCTTTGTTGCAGAAGCTCAAGGATGTACTCCCATGACACATTATCGAAAGCCTTTGCTATGTCCAATTTAAGAAGCAGAGCCGGTGTTTTCCGTCGATGCAGGGCCTTGATGCAGTTTTGAACATATAAGAAACTATCGTGGATGCACTTTGTCCGAAGAAAGGCCGATTGCGCTGGTGAGATGAGCGTGTGGATCACACTAGCAAGCCCGAGGGAGAGTACTTTGGAGATCAGCTTCGCTATGGAGTGGATGAGGCTAATTGGCCTGTAGTCGTTAATTGACGTCACTCCGTCCTTCTTTGGCAGTAATGCGACCACCGCAGTGTTGAGAGCCCCAAAATTGCTGCCGACTAAATTATAAAACTGATTGAACGCTGCCATGATGTCGTCTTTGATAGTTGCCCAGCATGACCTGAAGAAGGTGCCACAGAAACCATCCGGGCCCGGTGCTCTATCTGTCGGTGATGCCTTGATAGCACGCCACACCTCATCCTCCGTGAATGGGTTATCCAGTCCACCACCCTGCAGCCTAGGCATGTCGAGTGAACGCCAGCCAATGGTTGCGTCGCGGTGCGCTGCTGTGCCCAGTATGGAGGAGAAGTGGTCGTAGATCAAGGTTTCCTTGTCCTCCTGCCTGGTGACTACACCGGACGGGCCGTGGAGCGTGTGGATGAATGCTTTCCATCTCCTAGCACTGATCTTCGCTTGGAAGAAGGCGCTTGGCACGTCCCCAACACGCAACCAAGTAATCCTAGATGCCTGGCGCTTCTGTGCTCGATCAATTGCAGCGAGGCCTAGAATTTTGAGCTTCAACATTTTCCTAAGGTGAAATTCTGCATCAGATAGGGCTCTAGTTTCTCGAGCTACGTCGAGGCGTAGGACTACTTCTTTGCAATGTGCATCTGAAGCTTGGCCCCTCCAAACTGAGATTTGCTCCAGATTTTGAGATCCATAGCTACCCTTCTCATTTTCTTGTGTAGCCTCGCAAAAGCGCATCGCGTTGGTGTTGGACGGTTCCAGGCGCATTGGACCGTTTCTTGGAAACGCGGGAACCGGGGCCAGAAGGACTCAAATTTAAATGTTGCCGGACGGCGAGGGGCTGCCGCAGGCGCGAGGAGCAAAGGGCAGTGGTCTGAGCATGAAGTTGATGCAGCGTGCAGGAGGAATGACAGGAAGAGCCCCTCCCATGCGATGGTGCAGAAGAATTTGTCGATGCTAACTAAGGTGGGGTTTCGACGCTCATTGCTCCAGGTGAAGCGACGATTTTTGCACTTGATCTCGCGTAGGCCACTCGCATCGATTGCTGCTCTAAATTTACCCATGATCCTGCGGTTGATGTTGGTGTTATTCTTGTCTCTAGCCTCATATATAATGTTGAAATCTCCGTTGATGAGCCATGCTTGGCCTGTGGCGGGGCGACTCTAGCTATTTCTGCGAGGAAGTCATCTTTCCTATCCTCATCCAAGGGCCCGTAAACCGTGGTCAGCCAGAATTCTTTGCCTAGTCCTCCTATCTGCACTTTTGCTGTGATGGAAAACTTTCCTATCGAGTGAGATTGCATCGTCAACATGGTAGAGTTCCAGAAGATGCCCCCCCTCCCCTAGTTCCAATGGCAGGGAGAACTATGCACTTGTCAAGCCAGGTGCCTCCTATTTCTCTAGCTAAACATGTGGACTAGCAGTCGATTTTAGTTTCCTGTATGCAGAGAATCGCTAATTTGTGCGTGTGTGCAGTGTCACGGATGACCGAGCGCCTCGCCGGCGTGTTTAATCCTCTCACGTTCCAGCTCACGATTGGCATGCTTGTGTCATCCATGGGGTAACCGAGAAGTGCTCTTGCTACGGTTAAGGTGATCGGGGTGGTGCACGTTGGATCGCCGACGACTAACTACTACAGGATGCATAGAACACACGAACGCCTTCCGTACAACCGGGGGTCGCCGGCGGCCACCAATAGGCCCAAAACCCCATCGGCGAACAGCTAAACCTCTAACCTAGCTACTGAAATAGCACATCATGCAGGAAATAAACCCTAACTCTACCCAGCTTACTGCCGGTCGTCGTCGGCCAAAAACTAAACTATGATCCTCTAACATGGGGATTGGGGCACCGCGGCATCTCCTTGCTGGCTAGGCATGCCAGCGATCGCCTTGAGCGCGTGGGCGTCGAGGCTGGTGAGCTTTGCGATGGCCGCGATGTCGTCGTCAGACAAGGGCTCGTCGAAACGGCGGATGAGGGCCTCAGCAGCCCTTGCCGTCATCTTCTCCTTTGGCCCAAGGACGCCGAGGCCCTGCACTAGTCGGAGCATTCCCCTCTAAGAGACTGGCACCGGGGAGGGGTTCACAGCTTGGCGGGCGCTCTGCCTGACCGGCATGGCTTGAGGCCGAGCCCTGGCAGGCGTCTTGTTTCTTGCCAGTGGCTTCCCAACGATCGCCGGCGCCGGCTTGGAGAAGAGGGCCATCTGAGGCTCGTCGTCAGCTCCATCCCCCTTGAACTGCATCTCCGTCACCCTCTGCGTGACCATGCCCAGCTGCATCTCGTGCGTGTCCGCTGCCAGCGGGGTATGGCGGGCCAGGGACAAGGCCGGACCCATGTCAAAAGAGCCACCGCAGCCTTCGTCTTCTCCGTCGTCGAAGCAGAGCAGCTTGTCGAGCTTGGCGGCGATTGCCGCGTCAATCTTCAGGGCCATGGCGTCGGGGCGGGGTGGGGAAGGGAGGTTCTTTTTTGCACCTTGGAAGAACACCTCAACCAGGTCTGCCACCGCCACCGGCTCCCCAGCATGGTCCTGGTTGAGCTTGCGCGGTGGAGCAAGCAGCGAGGGGCCGCCCGACGACTCCGCCACCATCGAGCCACCGTGCGTGCGCCGGGCCCTGCTCTTTCCCCGGGCTTTGGGCTGGCGGGAGGGCGCAGCTGCCGCCTCCTTCCTCTTGGTGGGCTCGATCGTGGCCTGCTTGTCGATGCACATGTGCCGGCCCCGTGGAGCGCCCTAACGGTGGCGTGAGGTGGGGGTGCGGCTACGTGAATGCTCCGTCGGTGGCACCGGAGCAGGGGCCGAGCCACGGTCGCTGGCACGCCCCCTGCCAAGAAGCGTGTCCTTCCAGCTCCGCCTCTGGTACCCGGGGTCACCACCGTTGTCGTCGTGCTGGCCCTCAGTGGCCGGCATGCCCGTGCAGCCCATGGAAGCAACACGGGGTTGGGGACGCAGGGTAGGTGTCGGGGCAAGCGTGGACCGTCCGTCCTCCACACGCTCAGCCCAGACGCCCGGCTCGATCCGTGGGAAGGGGCGCTCGTCAGGCTCGTCGTCATCGGAGGGGACGCCGCTCTGCGGCGAGCGGGATGAGCGTGGCGAGAGCGGAGACCAGTCTTCTATGCGGTCTAGGTGGATAAGCAGATCATACTGCAGCAGCTCAAGCGGTGGCGCAACGGCGCGGCTC
>NC_041384.1:100345171-100349794 GCF_002162155.2 Triticum dicoccoides
GCCCCGGGCGTGCTTCCAAATCGTGCGCCTCGTGGGGATGTGGGCAACATCCCAACACCAGACCCAGCAAGCGAACAGCTTGGTGGCGACGCGCTTGTGGGTCCGGCTGTCGAGGCGGTCGATGATGACCTTGTCGCCAATGGCCTCCACCGCGCCCTCTATTGTCCAGAGCTGCATGGGGAGCCGCTCGATGACCACCCGAGCATGCAACATCCACTTGAGTCGGACAACGTGGGTGTCCTCCCGCCATGGCTCGAGCAGGAACGGCACGCCGTCCACCGACAGCGAGCCACGCCGCGCCGCCAGGTCCTTGTGCGCCGACATGGTGAAGTAGACAAAGAAGTCTTCAGGGTCGTGGTTGGTGATGCGGAGCAGGTGCGGGGGGATCTTGAGCTCGCGCTCGATCGCGCGGCCGAGGGAGAGCGGGCTCGCCGCGTGCGCCTTGGTGCCCACCGCGGTGACCACGACCGCGTGCTGGTTCAGCAGGAAGACCTGATGCTCCATCGCCGGCGAGGAGGCGATGACCTTGTGGTTGTTGCGTGGGCGGCGGGAGTTGTTGATGAGGGTGACCGGCTCCATAGCTTGACGCGGAGGTGCAGGCGGAGGTGGATAGATCAGACGCTCGCGGGCTGGCTGGCACGGGGAGCGCGACGGGGCAGCTGCCAAGCCCTTTTCTTTGTTGCGGGGATTCTCAGAGCACTCGCGGCCGAAGTGGCCCTGGCGCTTGCAAATTATGCACCGGAGAGGGTCTCTACAGTCTACTCTATGGTGGCGGGGGTTGAGGCAGCGGAAGCAGAGGCCCTTGAATCTGATTAAAAAGGCGTCTCTGCCCGACGAGTGCCCGTGGGAGCGGCCGTGGCGAGGTGGCCGGCTCCGTGCTTTCTGCCTAGCACTAAATGGATCTTGGCTGGCGTGGCGTTTCTTGCGCGATTGCTGGATCTCCCATCCTACTTCAATGTCATCGGTGATCGGAGAGGGAAGGGGATTCGTACTTACCACAATGGATTTTAGGTGGGGGCGCTCAGATGGGGGAGCCACGCCGCCAACCGCCGGTCCGAAGCCTGCATCTTTGATCCCGCCTCGGCTCCAGGTAGGTGATAGCTTGGGCTCCGGGGAACCCGCGGCGACGGGATGAGAGGGGTCGCCGGCACCTCCGACGGACCGCTGGATTCGCCCTGGATCTCCTCCTTTTCGGGCGATCCCCATCCAGAGCTCGCAGCTGGCGAGGCCGGAGCGCGTGCAGGGGAGCGAGGCTGCATAGCCCCTAGGACGGCAGCCGGAGTAAAGGGGTAGGGCGGGTGGGTGGCCATGGTATCCATTTTTAGGTTTCACCCCTAGCCTTCCGCTGCCGCCGCCGCGCCGCCGCCTCCCTTAGCCGCCGCCTGTGCACCCCACGCCGGCCGCCACTACTCGTTTTCTTTGTTGCAGCCGTGCGAACGGTCGCTGCTAGCCCAGCCTGCTGCTAGTCCCGATATGCTAGCCCCGATCTGCTGCTAGGCTGCTAATCTCGCTAGCACCGCCCGCTGCTAATCCCGCTAGCGTCGCCCGCTGCTAATCCCGCTAACCACCAACGCGCTACCCGCCAACACCGCCAGCACCGATCGCTCCCGTGCTTGCTAGCCGCCTACGCCGCCGACTCCGAGCCCGCTCATGTCATCCGCTGCTACCGCCTGCCCGCCCGCCAGCCGCATCGCCGAAGCCGCCGCAAATCTCACCCGAGCTGCCCGCTCCGTCCCGTCCTCGCTATGTCGTCCGTCACCTTCTCCGCGCCCACCAACTCCAACCCATTCGCCGATGCCAACCCTCCCGACATCAATGACATCCGCAACCTCAACATATTCGAGTGGGTGCCGGTTCGTTTCTCGCAGGTGGACTCCTCCTACTACATGTGGAAGACGTATTTTCCCTCGTGTTCCGGGAGTATCACCTCATCGACCACGTGGACGGCACTGTCGACTCCAGCCTCATCCCCAAGTTTCATGACGGGTCTACCATCGACACCACGATCCTCCGCTGGTTCTTCCTCACCATCTCGCCGGAGCACTTCCAGACGGTCGTGGCAGGCGGTGACGATGCCTGCGCTGTGTGGACCAAGCTGAACGGGCTCTTCACCGACAACCAGCTCCAGCGTCGCATTTTTTTGCAGCAAGAGTTCTTTGGGTGTCACCAGGGTAACACCTCCATCGACGACTACTGTCACCGCCTGAAGACTCTCGCTGACGAGCTCCGCGATATTGGCGCGAAGATCGATGATGACCTCCTCCTCAACATGCTCATCGACGGGCTCAATGAGGACTTTGGCAACGCCGCGGCGAACCTCAGCCTCATCCCAACCCGTCCTTCGCCAAGTTCGTTGCGTACCTTCGCTTGGAGGAGCGGCGGATGAAGCAGGTGAAGGTGCGGGCCATCCACACCGCCCTAGACACCGGCACCACCCGCGGCGCCTCCTCGGCCCCTCCAGCCGCCCCGGCCGCGCCCCTGCTGCATCGCCACCCGACGCCATTCCCGGCGCCACCATCGTACGCGGCCACCCAGCAGCCGGGGCTGCTCCCGCTGGCCTATGGGCCGCCCACCCGTCCCGCCCCTCTAGCCGAACGGCGCCGCGGGGGCCGGCGTGGTGGGGGCCGCCACGGCGGTTAGTAGCAGCAGCCGCAGGGCGCTGGCCAGCCCTGTCAGCAGCAGCAGTTCCAGGTGCCCCCTCCGTGGGCCTCCGGCTACAACCCGTGGACCGGTGTTGTTCATGCCTACACTGTTGGGGAACGTAGTAATTTCAAAAAAAATCCCTACGCACACGCAAGATCTATGTAGGTGATGCATAATAATGAGAGGGGAAGAGTGTTGTCTATGTACCCTCATAGACCGTAAGCAGAAGCGTTATAACAACACAGTTGATGTAGTCGTACGTCTTCATGATTCGACCGATCCTAGCACCGAAGGTACGGTACCTCCGCGATCTGCACACGTTCAGCTCGGTGACGTCCCACGAACTCTTGATCCAGCTGAGTGTCGAGGGAGAGCTTTGTCAGCACGACAGCATGATGACGGTGATGATGAAGCTACCGGCGCAGGGCTTCGCCTAAGCACTGCAATGATATGAACGAGGTGGATTATGGTGGAGGAGGGCATCACACACGGCTAAGACAATGTCAACTTGTGTGTCTTTGCGGTGCCCCCTCCCCCGTATATAAAGGAGTGGAGGAGGGGGAGGGGCCGACCCTCTATGGCGTGCCCAAGGGAGTCCTACTCCCATCGGAAGGAGGATCCCCCCTTCCCTAGTTGGATTAGGAGAGGAAGGAAGGGGGAGAGAGGGGGAAAGGAAAGGGGGGGGGCCCTCACCCAATTCGGATTGGGCTTGGGGGGGCCCTACTAGGATCCCTTCTCGTCTCTCCCACTATGGCCCAATAAGGCCCATATACTTCTCGGGGGGTTCCGGTAACCTCTCGGTACTCCGGTATATTCCCGAACTCACCCGGAACCATTTCGATGTCCAGACTGAAGGAAATATTCCCTAGAGGCAATAATAAAGCTATCATTTATTTCCTTATATCATGATAAATTTTTATTATTCATGCTAGAATTGTATTAACCGGAAACTTAGTACATGTGTGAATACATAGACAAACAGAGTGTCACTAGTTTGACTCTACTTGACTAGCTCGTTGAATCAATGATGGTCATGTTTCCTACCATAGACATGAGTTGTCATTTGATTAACGGGATCACATCATTAGAGAATGATGTGATTGACTTAACCCATCCGTTAGCTTAGCACGATGATCGTTTAGTTTGTTGCTATTGCTTTCTCCATAACTTATACATGTTCCTATGACTATGAGATCATGCAACTCCCGAATACCGGAGGAACACTTTGTGTGCTACCAAACGTCACAACGTAACTAGGTGATTATAAAGGCGCTCTACAGGTGTCTCCAATGGTATTTGTTGAGTTGGCATAGATCGAGATTAGGATTTGTCACTCCGAGTATCGGAGAGGTATCTCGGGGCCCTCTCGGTAATGCACATCACTATAAGACTTGCAAGCATTGTGACTAATGAGTTAGTTGCGGGATGATGCATTACGGAACAAGTAAAGAGACTTGCCGGTAACGAGATTGAACTAGGTATTGAGATACCGACGATCGAATCTCGGGCAAGTAACATACCGATGACAAAGGGAACAACGTATGTTGTTATGCGGTTTGACCGATAAAGATCTTCATAGAATATGTAGGAACCAATATGAGCATCTAGGTTCCGCTATTGGCTATTGACTGGAAGTGAGTCTCGGTCATGTCTACATAGTTCTCGAACCCGTAGGGTCCGCACGCTTAACATTCGATGACGATCGGTATTATGAGTTTATGTGTTTTGATGAACCTCGGAGTCCCGGATGTGATCACGGGCATGACAAGGAGTCTTGAAATGGTCGAGACATAAAGATCGATATATTGGAAGCCTATGTTTGGACATCATAATGGTTCCGAGTGGTTCGGGCATTTTTTCGGAGTACCAGGAGGTTACCGGAACCCCCGAGAGAAGTTATGGGCCTTATGGGCCATAAGAAGGAAGCACACCAGCCCACAAGGGGCTGGTGCACCCCTCTTGGGCAGGAGGCCGAATTGG
>NC_041384.1:100349982-100393782 GCF_002162155.2 Triticum dicoccoides
TACTCCTCCTTCCCTTCCTCTCCTACTCCAACTAGGGAAGGGGGGAATCCTACTCCCGGTGGGAGTAGGACTCCCCTAGGGCGCGCCATAGTAGAGGGCCGGCCCTCCCCTCCTCCACTCCTTTATATACGGGGGAGGAGGGCACCCCTTAGAGACACAAGTTGATCATTGATCTCTTAGCCGTGTGCGGTGCCCCCTCCACCATAATCCACCTCGGTCATATCAAAGCAGTGATTAGGCGAAGCCCTGTTCCGGTAGCATCGTCATCACCATCATCATGTTGTCGTGCTGACGAAGCTCTCCCTCGACACTCTACTGGATCGTGAGTTCGTGGGACGCCACCGAGCCGAACGTGTGCAGATCGCGGAGGTGCCGTACCTTCGGTGCTAGGATCGGTCGATCGTGAAGACGTACAACTGCATCAACCGCGTTGTCATAATGCTTCCCCTTACGATCTACGGGGGTATGTGGACAACACTCTCCCCTCTTGTTGCTATGCATTACCATGATCTTGTGTGTGCGTAGGATTTTTTTGAAATTACTACGTTCCCCAATAGTGGTATCAGAGCCAGGTCTATGCGTAGATGTTATATGCACGAGTAGAACACAAAGGAGTTGTGGGCATAGGTATATACATATTGCTTGCCGTCACTAGTTGATTCTTGATTCGGCGGTATTGTTGGATGAAGCGGCTCAGACTGACATTACGCGTACGCTTACGCGAGACTGGTTCTACCGACGTGCTTCGCACACAGGCGGCTAGTGGGTTCTTTCTGAAGATCAAAAAGCAATCACTATACCGCATTGTGTTTTTTGATGCGTAGGTAAGAACGGTTCTTGCTCAGCCCGCAGCAGCCACGTAAGACTTGTAACAACAAGTAGAGGACGTCTAACTTGTTTTTGCAGGGCATGTTGTGATGTGATATGATCAAGATATGATGCTAAATTTTATTGTATGAGATGATCATGTTTTAACACAGTTATCGCCAACTGGCAGGAGCCATATGGTTGTCGCTTTATTGTATGAAATGAAATCACCATGTAATTGCTTTACTTTATCACTAAGCGGTAGCGATAGTTGTAGAAGCAATAGTTGGAGAGACGACAACGATGCTTCGATGGAGATTAAGGTGTCAAGCCGGTGACGATGGTGATCATGACGTTGCTTTGGAGATGGAGATCAAAGGCACAAGATGATGATGGACATACCATATCACTTATATTGATTGCATGTGATGTTTATCCTTTATGCATCTTATTTTGCTTAGTTTGACGGTAGCATTATAAGATGATCTCGGTATAAGTGTTCTCCCTGAGTATGCACTGTTGCTACAGTTCGTCGTGCCAAGACACCACATGACGATCGGGTGTGATAAGTTCTACGTTCACATACAACAGGTGCAAGCTAGTTTTGCACACGTGAAATACTCAGGTTAAACTTGACGAGCCTAGCATATGCAGATATGGCCTCAGAACACTAAGACCAAAAGGTCGAGCATGAATCATATAGTAGATGTGATCAACATAGTGATGTTCACCATTGAAAACTACTCCATCTCACGTGATGATCGGACACAGTTTAGTTGATATGGATCACGTGATCACTTAGATGATTAGAGAGATGTCTATCTAAGTGAGAGTTCTTAAGTAATATGATTAATTGAACTTTAATTTATCATGAACTTAGTCCTGAAAGTATTTGCATAACTATGTTGTTGATCAATAGCTCGCGATGTAGCTCCCCGTTTATTTTTGATATGTACCTAGAGAAGAACTATGTTGAAAGATGAAAGTAGCAATGATGCAGACTAGGTCCGTGGTCTGAGGATTATCCTCATTGCTGCATAGAAGAATTATGTCCTTGATGCACCGCTAGGTGACGGACCTATTGCAGGAGTAGATATAGATGTTATGACCGTTTGGTAAAGCTCGGTATGATGCCTACTTGATAGTTTAGTGCACCATGCTTTACGGCTTAGAACCGGAACTTCAAAAACGTTTTGAATGCCATAGAGCATATAAGATGTTCCAAGAGTTGAAATTTGTATTTCAGACTCATGCCCGAGTCGAGAGGTATGAGACCTCTGACAAGTACTTTGCCTACAAGATGGAGGATAATAACTCAACTAGTGAGCATGTGCTCAGATTGTCTGAGTACTACACTCGTTTGAATCAAGTGGGAGTTAATCTTCCAGATAAAAAGGTGATTGACAAAATTCTCTAGTCAGCATCACCAAGTTACGGGAACTTCGTCATGAACTATAATATGCAAGGGATGATGAAAACGATTCCCGAGCTCTTCGTGATGCTGAAGTTGACGAAGGTAGAAATCAAGAAAAGCATCAAACGTTGATGGTTGACAAAACCACTAGTTTCAAGTAAAAGGGCAAGGGAAAGAAAGGGAACTGCAAGAAGAATGGCAAGCAAGTTGCCACTCCCATAAGGAAGCCCAAAGCTAGACCCAAGCCTGAAACTGAGTGCTTCTACTACAAAAGAAATGGTCACTCAAAGTGGAACTGCCCTAGAATATTGGCGGATAAGAAGGATGGCATAGTGAACAAAGGTATATTGGATATACATGTTATTGATGTGTACTTTACTAGTGTTTATAGCAATCCCTCGGTATTTGATACTGGTTCAGTTTCTAAGAGTAGTAACTCGAAACGGGAGTTGCAAAATAAACAAAGACTAGTTAAGGGCGAGGTGATGATGTGAGTTGGAAGTGATTCCAAGGTTGATAAGATCACCATCACACACTCCCTTTACCTTCGGGATTAGTGTTGAACCTAAAATAAATGTTATTTGGTGTTTGCGTAGAGCATAATATGATTGGATCATGTTTATTGCAATACAGTTATTCATTTAAGTCAAGGATAATTGTTATTCTGTTTACATGAATAAAACCTTCTGAGGTCATACACGCAAGGTGAATGGTTTATTGAATCTTGATCGTAGTAATACACATAATCATAATATTGAAGCCAAAAGATGCAAAGTTAATAATGATAGTGCAACTTATATGTGGCACTACCGTTTAGGTCATATTGGTGTAAAGCGCATGAAGAAACTCCATGCTGATGGGCTTTTGGAATCACTTGATTATGAATCACTTGATGCTTGCGAACCATGCCTCATGGGCAAGATGACTAAGACTCCGTTCTCCGGAACAATGGAGCGAGCAACTGACTTATTGGAAATAATACATACTGATGTATGTGGTCCGATGAGTGTTGAGGCTCGTGGTGAGTATCGTTATTTTCTGACCTTCACAGATGATTTGAGCAGATATGGGTATATCTACTTGATGAAACATAAGTTTGAAACATTTGAAAAGTTCAAAGAATTTTAGAGTGAAGTGGAAAATCATCGTAAACAGAAAATAAAGTTTCTACGATCTAATCGTGGAGACGAATATTTGAGTTACGAGTTTGGTCTTCAACTAAAACAATGTGGAATAGTTTCACAAATTCATGCCACCTGGAACACCACAACATAATGGTGTGTCTGAACGTCATAAACCGTTCTTTATTGGATATAGTGCAATCTATGATGTCTCTTACCGATTTACCACTATCGTTTTGGGGTTGTGCATTAGAGACAGCTACATTCACGTTAAATAGGGCACCGTCTAATCCGTTGAGATGACACCGTATGAACTATGGTTTGGCTAGAAACCTAAGCTGTCATTTCTTAAAGTTTGGGGTTGTGATGCTTATTTGAAAAGGTTTCAGCCTGATAAGTTCAAACCCAAATTGGAAAAGTGCGTCTTCATAGGATACCCAAAAGAAACTATTGGGTACACCTTCTATCACAGATCTGAAAGGCAAGATCTTTGTTGCTAAGAGCGGATAATTTCTACAGAAGAAGTTTCTCTCGAAAGAAGTGAGTGGGAGGAATGTAGAACTTGATGAGGTAATTGTACCTTCTCCCGAATTGGAAATTAGTTCATCACAGAAATCAGTTCTAGTGATTTCTACACCAATTAGTGAGGAAGCTAATGATGATGATCATGAAGCTTCAGATCAAGTTACTACCGAACCTTGTAGGACGACCAGAGTATGGTCCGCACCAGAGTGGTACGGTAATCCTTTCTGGAAGTCATGTTACTAGACCATGACAAACCTACGAACTATGAGGAAGCAATGATGAGCTCAGATTCCGCGAAATGGCTTAAGGCCATGAAATCTGAGATGGGATCCATGTATAAAGAACAAAGTATGGACTTTGATTGACTTGCCCAATGATTGGAGAGCCATTGAGAATAAATGGATCTTCAAGAGGAAGACGGACGCTGATAGTAGTGTTACTATCTACAAAGCTCAAATTGTCGCAAAAAAGGTTTTCGACAAGTTCAAGGTGTTGACTACGATGAGTTTTTTCTCACTCGTGGCGATGCTTAAGTCTGTACAAATCATGTTAGCAATTGCCACATTTTATGAAATCTGGGAAACGGATGTCAAAACTTCATTCCTTAATGGATTTCTTAAAGAAGAGTTGTATATGATACAACAAGAAAGTTTTTGTCAATCCTAAAGGTGCTAACAAAGTGTGCAAGCTCCAGCGATCCATCTATGGACTGGTGCAAGCATCTCGGAGTTGGAATATACACTTTGATGAGTTGATCAAAGCAGATAGTTTTATACAGACTTGTGGAGAAGCCTGTATTTACAAGAAAGTGAGTGGGAGCTCTGTAGCTTTTCTGATATTATATGTGGATGACATATTGTTGGTCGAAAATGATACTGAATTTCTGGATAGCATAAAAGGATACTTGAATAAGATTTTTTCAAAGAAAGACCTCAGTGAAGCTGCTTACACATTGAGCATCAAGATCTATAGAGATAGATGAAGACGCTTGATAAGGATTTTTCAATGAGTACATACCTTGACAGGATTTTGAAGTAGTTCAAAATGGAATAGTCAAAAAAGGAGTTGTTGCCTGTGTTGCAAGGTGTGAAGTTGAGTAAAGACTCAAAACCCGACCATAGCAGAAAATAGAAAGAGAATGAAAAGTCATTCCCTATGCCTCAGTCATAGGTTCTATAAAGTATGCTATGCTGTGTACCAGTCCTATTGTATACCTTAGCATGATTCTGGCAAGGGATTACAATAGTGATCTAGGAGTAGATCACTGGACAGTGGTCAAAATTATCCTTAGAGGACTAAGGAAATATTTCTCGGTTATGGAGGTGATAAAAGAGTTCGTCGTAAAGAGTTACATCGATGCAAGCTTTTTACATCGATCTAGATGACTCTAAGTCTCGATCTAGATACCTGTTGAAAGTGGGAGCAATTAGCTAGATTAGCTCCGTGCAGAGTATTGTATACATAGAAATTTGCAAAATACATATAGATCTGAATGTTGCAGACCCGTAGACTAAACTTCTCTCACAAGCAAAACATGATCACTCTTTGGGTGTTAATCACATAGCGATGTGAACTAGATTATTGACTCTAGTAAACCCTTTGGGAATTAGTCACATGGAGATGTGAACTAATCACATAAAGATGTGAACTATTGGTGTTAAATCACATGACGATGTGAACTAGATTATTGACTCTAGTGCAAGTGGGAGACTGAAGGAAATATGACCTAGAGGCAATAATAAAGTTATTATTTATTTCATTATATCATGATAAATGTTTATTATTCATGCTAGAATTGTATTAACCGGAAACTTAGTACATGTGTGAATACATAGACAAACAGAGTGTCACTAGTTTTCCTCTACTTGACTAGCTCGTTGAATCAATGATGGTTATGTTTCCTAACCATAGACATGAGTTGTCATTTGATTAACGGGATCACATCATCAGAGAATGATGTGATTGACTTGACCCATCCGTTAGCTTAGCACGATGATCGTTTAGTTTGTTGGTATTGCTTTCTCCATAACTTATACATGTTCCTATGACTATGAGATCATGCAACTCCCAGATACCGGAGGAACACTTTGTGTGCTACCAAACGTCACAACGTAACTGGGTGATTATAAAGGTGCTCTATAGGTGTCTCCAATGGTGTTTGTTGAGTTGTCATAGATCGAGATTAGGATTTGTCGCTCCGAGTATCGGAGAGGTTTCTCTGGGCCCTCTCGGTAATGCACATCACTATAAGCCTTGCAATCATTGTGACTAATGAGTTAGTTGCGGGATGATGCATTATGGAACGAGTAAAGAGCCTTGCTGGTAACGAGATTGAACTAGGTATTGAGATACCGATGATCGAATCTCGGGCAAGTAACATATCGATGACAAAGGGAACACCATATGTTGTTATGCGGGTTGACCGATAAAGATCTTCGTAGAATATGTAGGAACCAATATGAGCATCCAGGTTCCGCTATTGGTTATTGACTGGATGTGAGTCTCGATCATGTCTACATAGTTCTCGAACCCGTAGGGTCCGCCCGCTTAACGTTCGGTGATGATCGGTATTATGAGTTTATGTGTTTTGATGAACCGAAGGTTGTTAGGAGACCTGTATGTATTCACGGGCATGACGAGGAGTCTCGAAATAGTCGAGACATAAATATCGATATATTGGAAGCCTATGTTTGGACGCCAGAATGGTTCCGAGTGGTTCGGGCATTTTTCTGGAGTACCGGGAGGTTACCGAAACCCCCCGGGAGAAGTTATGGGCCTTATGGGCCATAAGAAGGAAGCACACAAGCCCACAAGGGGCTGGTGCGCCCCCCTTGGACAGGAGGCCGAATTGGAATAGGTTTGGGGGGAGGGGGCTTTCCTTCTCTCGTACTCCTCCTTCCCTTCCTCTCCTAGTCCAACTAGGGAAGGGGGGAATCCTACTCCCGGTGGGAGTAGGACTCCCCAAGGGTGCGCCATAGTAGAGGGCCGGCCCTCCCCCTTGTCCACTCCTTTATATACGGGGGAGGGGGGCACCCCATAGAGACACAGGTTGATCATTGATCTCTTAGCCGTGTGCGGTGCCCCCTCCACCATAATCCACCTCGGTCATATCGAAGCAGTGCTTAGGCAAAGCCCTGTTCCGGTAGCATCATCATCACCGTCATCACGCCGTTCTGCTGACGAAGCTCTCCCTCGACACTCTACTGGATCATGAGTTCGTGGGACATCACCGAGCCGAACGTGTGCAGATCGAGGAGGTGCCATACCTTCGGTGCTAGGATCGGTCGATCGTGAAGACGTATGACTACATCAACCGCATTGTCATAACGCTTCCGCTTACGGTCTACGAGGGTACGTGGACAACACTCTTCCCTCTCGTTGCTATGCATCACCATGATCTTGCGTGTGCATAGGATTTTTTTTGAAATTACTGCGTTCTCCAACACAAACATAGGCTTCCAATATATCGATCTTTATGTCTCGACCATTTCGAGACTCCTTTTCATTCCCGTGATCACATCTGGGACTCCAAACAACCTTCGGTACATGAAAACACATAAACTCATAATACCGATCGTCACCGAACATTAAGCGCGCGGACCCTACGGGTTCGAGAACTATGTAGACATGACTGAGAATCATCTCCGGTCAATAACCAATAGCGAAACCTAGATGCTCATATTGGTTCCTACATATTCTACGAAGATCTTTATCGGTCAAACCGCATAACAACATACGTTGTTCCCTTTGTCATCGGTATGTTATTTGCCCGAGATTCGATCATCAGTATCTCAATACCTAGTTCAATCTCATTACCGGCAAGTATCTTTACTCGTTCCGTAATGCAACATCCCGTAACTAACCCATTAGTCACATTGCTTGGAAGGCTTATAGTGATGTGCATTACGGAGAGGGCCTAGAGATACCTTTCCGATACACGGAGCGACAAATCCTAATCTCAATCTATGACAACTCAACAAACACCATCAGAGACACCTGTAGAGCATCTTTATAGTCACCCAGTTACGTTGTGACGTTTGATAGCACACTAAGTGTTCTTCCGGTATTCGGGAGTTGCATAATGTCATAGTCATAGGAACATGTATAAGTTATGGAGAAAGCAATAGTAGTAAACTAAACGATCATCGTGCTAAGCTAACGGATGGGTCAAGTCAATCACATCATTCTCTCCAATTCGGATTGGTCTTGAGCGGGGTGCGCCCCCTTCTAGGCCTCCCTCTCTTCTCTCCCACTATGGCCCAATAAGGCCCATATACCTCCGGGGGGGGGGGGTTCCGGTAACCTCCCGGTGCTCCAGTATATGCCCGAACTCACCCGGAACCATTTCGACGTCCAAATATAGTCATCCAATATATCAATATTTATGTCTCGACCATTTCGAGACTCGTCGTCATGTCCGTGATCATATCCGGGACTCTGAACTACCTTCGGTACATCAAAACACATAAACTCATAATACCGATCGTCACTGAACGTTAAGCGTGCGGACCCTACGGGTTCAAGAACTTTGTAGACATGACCGAGACACGTCTCTGGTCAATAACCAATAGCGGAACCTGGATGCTCATATTGATTTCTACATATTCTATGAAGATCTTTATCGGTCAAACCGCATAACGATATACGTTGTTGCCTTTGTCATCGGTATGTTACTTGCCCGAGATTTGATCGTCGATATCTCAATCCCTAGTTCAATCTGTTACCGCCAAGTCTCTTTACTCGTTCCGTAATGCTACATCCCGTAACTAACTTATTAGCTACATTGCTTGCAAGGCTTATAGTGATGTACATTACCGAGAGGGCCCAGAGATACATCTCTGACAATTGGAGTGACAAATCCTAATCTCGATCTATGCCAACTCAACAAACACCAACATAGATACCTATAGAGCACCTTTATAATCACCCAGTTACGTTGTGACATTTGATAGGACACAAAGTGTTCCTCCGGTATTGGGAGTTGCATGATCTCATAGTCATAGGAATATGTATAAGTTATGGAGAAAGCAATATCAACAAACTAAACGATCATCATGCTAAGCTAACGGATGGTTCAAGGCAATCACATCATTCTCTAATGATGTGATCCCGTTAATCAAATGACAACTCATGTCTATGGTTAGGAAACATAACCATCATTGATTCAACGAGCTAGTCAAGTAGAGGCAAACTAGTGACACTCTGTTTGTCTATGTATTCACACATGTACCAAGTTTCCGGTTAATAAAATTCTAGCATGAATAATAAACATTTATCATGATATAAGGAAATATAAATAAAAACTTTATTATTGCCTCTAGGGCATATTTCCTTCAGTCTCCCACTTGCACTAGAGTCAATAATCTAGATTACATTGTAATGATTCTAACACCCATGGAGTCTTGGTGCTGATCATGTCTTGCTCGTGAGAGAGGCTTAGTCAACGGGTGTCTGCAACATTTAGATCCGCATGTATCTTGCAAATCTCTATGTCTCCCTCGTTGGCTTGATCGCGGATGGAATCGAAGCGTCTCTTTATGTGCTTGGTTCTCTTGTGAAATCTGGATTCCTTTGCCAAGGCAATTGCACCAGTATTATCACAAAAGATTTTCATTGGACCCGATGCACTAGGTATGACACCTATATCGGATATGAACTCCTTCATCCAGACTCCTTCATTTGCTGCTTCCGAAGCAGCTATGTACTCCACTTCACACGTAGATCCCGCCACGACGCTCTGCTTGGAACTGCACCAACTGACAACTCCACCATTCAATAAATATACGCATCTGGTTTGTGACTTAGAGTCATCCGGATCAGTGTCAAAGCTTGCATCAACGTAACCGTTTATGACAAGCTCTTTGTCACCTCCATAAACGAGAAACATATCCTTAGTCCTTTTCAGGTATTTCAGGATGTTCTTGAGCGCTGTCCAGTGATCAACTCCTGGATTACTTTGGTACCTCCCTTCTAAACTAATAGTAAGGCACACATCAGGTCTGGTACACAGCATTGCATACATGATAGAACCTATGGCTGAAGCATAGGGAATGACTTTCATTTTCTCTCTATCTTCTGAAGTGGTTGGGCATTGAGTCTGACTCGACTTCACACCTTGTAATACAGGCAAGAACCCTTTCTTTGCCTTTTATTTGCCTAATCCATTTTGAACTTCTTGAAAACTTTATCAAGGTATGTGCTTCGTGAAAGTCCAATTAAGCGTCTTGATCTATCCCTATAGATCTTGATGCCCAATATATAAGCAGCTTCACCGAGGTCTTTCATTGAAAAATTCTTATTCAAGTATCCTTTTATGCTATTCAGAAATTCAGTATCATTTCTGATCAACAATATGCCATCTACATATAATATCAGAAATGCTACGGAGCTCCCACTCACTTTCTTGTAAATACAGGCTTCTCCAAAAGTCTGTATAAAACCATATGCTTTGATGACACTATCAAAGCGTATATTCCAACTCCGAGAGGCTTGCACCAGTCCATAAATGGATCGCTGGAGCTTGCACACTTTGTTAGCACCTTTTGGATCGACAAAACCTTCTGGTTGCATCAAATACAACTCTTCATTAAGATATCCATTAAGGAATGCAGTTTTGACATCCATTTGCCAAATTTCATAATCATAAAATGCAGCAATTGCTAACATGATTTAGACGGACTTAAGCATCGCTACGGGTGAGAAGGTCTCATTGTAGTCAACTCCTTGAACTTGTCGAAAACCTTTTGCAACAAGTCGAGCTTTCTAGACAGTAATATTACCGTCAGCGTCAGTCTTCTTCTTGAATATCCATTTATTCTCTATGGCCTGCCGATCATCGGGCAAGTCAACCAAAGTCCAACTTTGTTCTCATATATGGATCCCATCTCAGATTTCATGGCCTCAAGCCATTTTGCGGAATCTGGGCTCATCATCGCTTCCTCAGAGTTCGTAGGTTCGTCATGGTCAAGTAACATGACTTCCAGAATAGGATTACCATACCACTCTGGTGCGGATCTTACTCTGGTTGATCATCATCATTAGCTTCCTCAGTTACTGGTGTAGGAATCACTGGAACTGATTTGAGTGACGTACTACTTTCCAATAAGGGAGAAGTTACAATTACCTCGTCAAGTTCTACTTTCCTCTCACTCACTTCTTTCGAGAGAAACTCCTTCTCTAGAAATGATCCATTCTTAGCAACGAATATCTTGCCTTCGGATCCGTGATATAAGGTGTACCCAACAGTCTCCTTTGGGTATCTTATGAAGACACATTTCTCCGTTTTGGGTTCGAGCTTATCAGGTTGAAGCTTTTTCACATAAGCATCACAGCCCCAAACTTTAAGAAACGACAACTTGGGTTTCTTCCCAAACCACAGTTGATAAGATGTTGTCTCAACGGATTTAGATGGTGCCAATTTAATGTGAATGCAGCCGTCTCTAAAGCATAACCTCAAAACGATAGCGGTAAATCAGTGAGAGACATCATAGATCGCACCATATCTAATAAAGTGCGGTTACGATGTTCAGACACACCATTACGTTGTGGTGTTCCAGGTCGTGAATTGCGAAACTATTCCGCATTGTTTCAAATGAAGTCCAAACTCATAACTCAAATATTCACCTCCAGGGTCAGATCATAGAAACTGGATTTTCTTGTTATGATGATTTTCCACTTCACTCTGAAATTCTTTGAACTTTTCAAATGTTTAGACTTATGTTTCATTAAGTAGATATACCCACATCTACTTAAATCATCTGTGAAGGTGAGAAAATAACGATATCCACCGCGAGCTTCAATGTTCATTGGACCACATACATCAGTATGTATGATTTCTAATAACTCTGCTGCTCGCTCCATTGTTCTGGAGAACAGAGTTTTAGTCATCTTGCCCATGATGCATGGTTCGCAAGTACCAAGTGATTCATAATCAAGTGATTCCGTAAGTCCATCAGAATGGAGTTTATTCATGCGCTTTACACCAATATGACCTAAACGGCAGTGCCACAAATAAGTTGCACTATCATTATCAACTCTGCATCTTTTGGCTTCAATACTATGAACATGTGTATCACTACTATCAAGATTTAGTAAAAATAGACCACTCATCAAGGGTGCATGACCATAAAAGATATTACTCATATAAATAGAACAACCTTTATTCTCTGATTTAAATGAATAACCGTCTCGCATCAAACAAGATTTAGATATAATGTTTATGCTCAGTGCTGGCACCAAATAACAATTATTTAGGTCTAAAACTAATCCTGAAGGTAGATGTAGAGGTAGCGTGCCGACGGCGGTCACATCGACTTTGGAACCATTTCCCATGCGCATCGCCACCTCGTCCTTAGCCAATCTTCGCTTAATCCATAGCCCCTGTTTCGAGTTGCAAATGTTAGCAACTGAATCAGTATTAAATACCCAGGCACTACTGTGAGCATTAGTAAGGTACACATCAATAACATGTATATCAAATATACCTTTCACTTTGCCATCCTTCTTCTCCGCCAAATACTTGGGACAGTTCCGCTTCTAGTGACCAGTTCCTTTGCAGTAGAAGCACTCAGTCTCAGGCTTAGGTCCAGACTTGGGTTTCTTCACTTGAGCAACAACTGGCTTGCTGTTCTTCTTGAAGTTCCCCTTCTTCCCTTTATCCTTTTTCTTAAAACTAGTGGTATTGTTGACCATCAACACTTGATGCTCCTTCTTGATTTCTACCTCTACACCCTTTAGCATTGCGAAGAGCTCGGGAATCATCTTATCCATCCCTTGCATATTATAGTTCATCACGAAGCTCTTGTAGCTTGGTGGCAGTGATTGAAGAACTCTGTCAATGACACTATCATCAGGAAGATTAACTCCTAGTTGAGTCAAGTGGTTGTGGTACCCAGACATTCTGAGTATATGTTCACTGACAAAACTATTCTCCTCCATCTTGCAACTGTAGAACTTATTGGAGACTTCATATCTCTCAATCCGGGCATTTGCTTGAAATATTAACTTCAACTCCTGGAACATCTCATATGCTCCATGATGTTCAAAATGTCGTTGAAGTCCCGGTTCTAAGCCGTAAAGCATGGCACACTAAACTATTGAGTAGTCATCAGCTTTGCTCTACTAGGTGTTCACAACGTCTGGTGTTGCTCCTGCAGCGGGTTTATCACCTAGCGGTGCTTCTAGGACGTAATTCTTCTGTGCAGCAATGAGGATAATCCTCAAGTTACGGACCCGGTCAGTGTAGTTGCTACCATCATCTTTCAACTTAGCTTTCTCTGGGAACACATTAAAATTCAACAGAACAACAGCACGGGCCATCTATCTACAACAACATAGACATGCAAAATACCATCAGGTACTAAGTTCATGATAAATTAAAGTTCAATTAACCAAATTTCTTAAGAACCCCCACTTAGATAGACATCTCTCTAATCATCTAAGTGATCACGTGATCCATATCCACTAAACCATGTCCGATCATCACATGAGATGGAGTAGTTTTCAATGGTGAACATCACTATGTTGATCATATATACTATATGATTCACGCTCGACCTTTCGGTCTTAGTGTTCCGAGGCCATATCTGCATATGCTAGGCTCGTCAAGTTTAACCCGAGTATTCCGCGTGTGCAAAACTGGCTTGCACCTGTTGTATGTGAACATAGAGCTTATCACACCCGATCATCACGTGGTGTCTCGGCATGACAAACTGTAGCAACGATGCATACTCAGGGAGAACACTTATACCTTGAAATTTAGTGAGAGATCATCTTACAATGCTACCATCGAACTAAGCAAAATAAGATGCATAAAGGATAAACATCACATGCAATCAATATAAGTGATATGATATGGCCATCATCATCTTGTGCCTTAGATCTCCATCTCTAAAGCACCGTCATGATCACCATCGTCACCGGCTTGACAACTTGATCTCAATAGAAGCATCGTTGTCGTCTCGCCAACTATTGCTTCTACGACTATCGCTACTGCTTAGTGATAAAGTAAAGCAATTGCATGGCGATTGCATTTCATACAATAAAGCGACAACCATATGGCTCCTGCTAGTTGCCAATAACTGTGTTACAAAACATGATCATCTCATACAATAAAATTTAGCATCATGTCTTGACCATATCACATCACAACATGCCCTGCAAAAACAAGTTAAACGTCCTCTACTTTGTTGTCGCAAGTTTTACGTGGCTCCTACGGGCTGAGCATGAACTGTTCTAACCTACGCATCAAAAACCACAACACAGTATAGTGGTTGCTTTTTGATCTTCAGAAAGAACCCTGTTCATTGAATCCGATTCAACTAAAGTTGGAGAAACTGACACCCACCAGCCAGCTGTGTGCGATGAACGTTTGTAGAACCAGTCTCGCGTAAGCGTACGCGTAATGTCAGTCTGGGACACTTCATCCAACAATACCGCCGAATCAAGAATCAACTAGTGACGGCCAATATGTATATACCCACGCCCACAACTCCTTTGTGTTCTACTCGTGCATATAACATCGACGCACAAACCTGGCTCGGATGCCAATGTTGGGGAACATAGTAATTTCAAAAAGTTTCCTACACACAGGCAAGATCATGGTGATGCATAGCAATGAGAGGGGAGAGTATTGTCTATGTACCCTCGTAGACCGTAAGCGGAAGCATTATGACAATGCGGTTGATGTAGTTGTACGTCTTCATGATCGACCGATCCTAGTACCGAAAGTACGACACCTCCGCGATCTGCACACGTTTAGGTCGTTGACATCCCACGAACTCACTATCTAGCAGAGTGTCGAGGGAGAGCTTCATCAGCACGATGACGTGATGACGGTGATGATGATGCTACCGGAACAGGGCTTCGCCTAAGCACCGCTACGATATGACCGAGGTGGATTATGGTGGAGGGGGGCACCGCACACAGCTAAGAGATCAATGATCAACTTGTGTGTCTATGGGGTGCCCCTGCCCTGTATATAAAGGAGTGGAGGAGGGGGAGGGCGCCCTCCTATGGCGCGCCCCATGGGGATTCCTACTCCCACCGGGAGTAGGATTCCCCCCTTTACCTAGTTGGACTAGGAGTGGAAGGAAGGGGGTGTCGGTGTCAAAATTGGCGGATCTCGGGTAGGGGGTCCCGAACTGTGTGTCTAGGATCGATGGTAATAGGAGACAGGGGACACAATGTTTACCCAGGTTCGGGCCCTCTCTATGGAGGTAATACCCTATGTCCTGCTTGATTGATATTGATGAATATGGGTGTTACAAGAGTTGATCTACCATGAGATCGTGATGTCTAAACCCTAGAAGCCTAGCCTGTATGACTATGGTAATGAATGTGTCCTTTCCGGACTATCCCCTCCAGTTTATATAGACATCGAGGGGATCTAGGGTTTACATAGAGTCAGTTACATAAGAAGGAATCTTCATAGTTGGTCGCCAAGCTTGCCTTCCACGCTAAGGAGAGTCCAATCTGGACTCAGGTATAGTCTTCGGCCTTCATGTCTTCACATCCCATCAGTCCGGCCCATGGATTACAGGCCGGACGCCCGAGGACCCCTTAGTCCAGGACTCCCTCAGTAGCCCCTGAACCTGGCTTCAATGACGAGGAGTTCGGCGCACAGATTGTCTTCGGCATTGCATGGCGGGTTCCCTTTTATTCGAACTTCAAATTAGTCTTCGGATGTGATGATAGTATCCGGACCTGTCACACACACCATACATAACCGTAGAGAGAATATATATTTTTACATGAGTCTAATCCACCGACAGCTTTTATAATATGACATCACATCTGTCCGGTCATAATTTTGAACCGTTTTAGCCGGCCCGTTGCCCCATGTCCTAGGATGTGGCCTTATTGGCGCATCTTATCCAAATGGAGACAGTGCCTCCCTTTTTTAGGGATTCCCGTCGACTCGAACATGGGTAACCCAACCATCGCTTGGGCACGACTCCTTGGAAACAAGCAAGTTTTTGAGGCCCGAGAGGAGACGTTTGATATTTGCAGCCTTTGTATAGGGGTATAGACCCGTCTTTTTTCTTCCACACTTGCCTCTTCCTTAACCCCTGCTACCCCGAGTTCCAACACCCGGGCTTCGGTTGCCACCAGCCCCCAATCATGTCCGGATCTAGCCGCCAAGGCCGGTGGGTAGCTTCTTCTGTTAGGGAGGAAGATATTGCAAAGCTTCGGGCGGCGAGGTACCTGACCGCAGAAATCCATCTGAAAGTGCGTTATATCGACTAGAGGGGGGGGTGAATAGGCGATTTTTATGAAATTCTTCACTAAGGAATTTGCCGGTGAGGAAATTCCTTAGCGAAGAACTACTAGTAGCGGAATAATTAATCAAAAGTAAACATAACAGAATACAAGCATGGTCATCATGATGAAATGAAAACAGGCACAGAGTACGGGTAGCGTGAGCACAGGATAACACAGGATGAAAACAAACAAACTGAAGAAATTGAACTGAGCAAAATTGAGAAAGTCTTCAGTCAAAGTCTTCAAGCACATATATGAACAAGCACACAACACAGTTATGAGGAAATGAAAGAGTTGAGGAAATAGAACCAGTAGGCTTGGTGAAGACAATGATTTGGTAGACCAGTTCCAACTGTTGTCTCAGTTCTACGTCTGGTTGGAGCGGCTGAGTATTTAAACTCGAGGACACACAGTCCCGGACACCCAGTCCTGAACACGCAGCTCAGGACACCCAGTCCTCACCGTATTCTCCTTGAACTAAGGTCACACAGACCTCATCCAATCACTCGTGGTAAGTCTTCAGGTGACTTCCGAACCTTCACAAACTTGGTCACTCGGCGATCCACAATTCCTCTTGGATGCTCTAGACCATGACGCCTAACCGTCTCGAAGAAGCACAGTCTTCAAAGGTAACAAGCGTCGGATCCATGCAGGATCAATCTCTTCAGTGATGCTCAATCACTTGGGGTTTGTAGGTGTTTGGGTTTGGGGTTTTTCCTCACTTGATGATTTTCGCTCAAAGTCCTCGGAGGATGGGTTGCTCTCAAATGACAAGTGTCAGTTTCTCTCGGAGCAGCCAACCAGCTAGTGGTTGTAGGGGGAGGCTATTTATAGCCTAGGGAGCAGCCCGACATGATAAGACATAAATGCCCTTCAATGATATGACCGTTAGGTGGATAGATATTTTGGGACAGCTGGCGCATAGCACAGCAACGGTCGGAATTTTGAGTAGCAAAATCCTCAGGGCTATCATGTTCCTCACTGTGTAGGCAATCCGCACTTGCGAATTCCTAACTCCTCAGTCAGAACAAATTCCTTAGAGACCAAAAGAACTTCGTCTCTGTCACTGAAGAATATGACTGGATTGTATGAGATTTCCAATGGCTTCACTCGAAAGGATTGATAGGTGCAGGATTTTGAGTTGAGCATCACATGGAAATTTTTCCTTAGTATTTCCTCGACCCCCTTTAACAGTATGGTGTTTCCTATGACTCAAGAAAGAGAAAATGAAACTACAAAAACAAAAGTCTTCATGCTTCATGTTCCTCGAAAGAATACCAAGTCTTCAAGGTCACACCAATTTCTTCACTTTCAAAGTCTTCAGAGATCCAAAGTCTTCAGTCGAAGAACTTCATTTTTAGGGGTCGACTTTCTCTGTAAATATCAAACTCCTCATAGACTTACAGACCTGTGCACACTCACAAACGCATTAGTCCCTTAACCTATAAGTCTTCAATACACCAAAATCACTAAGGGGCACTAGATGCACTTACAATCTCCCCCATTTTGTTGATTGATGACAATATAGGTTAAGTTTTCAATGGGGATAAACATGTGAAGTGTAAATACTAATATTGAGGAATTTGATTGCAAGATATAGAAGAACCCCCCCTGAAGATGTGCATAGTGAGGAATTTGCTTTTGAAGCAATGCACACTTGAAGAATTGAATCATGGAGATCTCCCACTATATCTTGTAATTCATACATGCATTTGTCATATAACAGTGAAGAATTTGAAATGCATGATGAAATATGGTGACTGATGTAATTCAGCATGCGTGCAATAATATTTAACGAGGAATAAGCATGCAGAAAAATGTCTCAAAAGTATCAGAGCACCATCGGGTTTAAGATTACAACTCGATTCAATAAAGTCTCAGAAGAACGAGAGTTGTAACTTAACAAAAAAATGCCCATATAGAAAGACCCGCTTGAAGATTAACTCAAAATTCTCCCCCTTTGTCATCAAATGACCAAAAGGATCGAATATGAGGACTAACGCCCCTGAAGAATTTCAAGTTGATGAAGGAGCGCCAGCATTGTTGGGGTCGTTTGTTGTAGTAGGGCCTGCCACAGTGTCGTCCAAGTCTTCATTTTCATCAGTGTCGCGCGATGAAGAATATGAGCTGGCCACCAGAGAAGGAACCTTGACCTTCTTGAATTTCTTCGGTGGAGGTGCAGACCAGTCAAAATCTTCATTGAGACCCATTTTCTTCAGATCGTCTTCACCATACATATGAGACAGGATGGACCAGGTGCGACCGAAAACTTGATGGAGGTAGTAATGGTTTTTCTTCACTGCATTGTGTGTAGCAGTCATGTTGTGAAGAAGTGAACCAAACTGACGCTTAACCCATTTGTGATTTCGATCCACCTTCTGGTGAAGACTAAGCAGAAGTTCACGGTCAGTCATCACGCGCGGGGCAGTGGCGTGAGGAGTGGACTTGGGCGCATTGGCAGAGTCATGTGTGGCAGAGTCATCATTGGTGGAATAAGATGCAGCTTTGCGAAACTGACCATCCAATGGACGAATGCCTTCATCTATTACAGCTGGTGCCTTGCCCTTTCCATCAACTGAGGAATATGTCTGCTTGAGGACTTCAATTGGGGGCAAGTAGCTGAGGTGATTCTGGAAATCAGCTTTGTAGTTGAGGGAAGACCTTGTCCTGAGGAATCTCATAATCCAAGGTGCATAAGGCTTCAGTTCAAACAAAGAGAGTGCAACGTTTGCCATAGTCCTCATGAAGAAATCGTGATAGTTGACAGGAATGCCATGAACGATGTTGAATACTAGATTCTTCATGATGCCAACAATTTCCTCATCAGATGAGTCATGGCCTTTGATAGGACTAATTGTCCTTGTAAGAATACGATAGACAGTTCCGGGCACATAAAGAAATTCCTTTACGAGGAATTTGGTTCTTGGTTCTTGACCTGGCTTCAAGGGTTTCATCAGCACCTGTATGTAATGATGTGTGAGCTCAGGTTCACTGTAGATGCAGCGAGCTTCTTCAAGGGGAGGAATGAGTGGTAGAGCACGAAGCAATTCAGAGGCTGGTGCAGTGTAGTGAGTGTTTTCAGACATCCAGTCCAACACCCATGAATTCACATCTTCAACATCTCCTGTGATGTGCAGCGTTGCATAGAATTGAAGAATCAGTTCTTCATTCCAATCGCAGATGTCAGAGCAAAATTTTAGCAGTCCAGCATCGTGAAGAACACTGAGGACTGGTGCGAAGCACGTCAGAGATTCCATATCCACGTGAGGAATATGCTCATGGTAGAAGATTTTCTCCTTGTTGAACAGCACCGAGGAATAGAAATTGGCTTGACTAGCAGTCCAGAAACGCCTCTTCCTAATGCGAGTAGAGTTATATGGGTTGTAATCTTCGAAGAATACGTGCTCGCCGAAGAAATCATCAGCCTTGAACTTTTGCTTGCGTGAGAATGGATCCTTTGGCTTCGGCAGAGAAGTGTCAGTGAGTTGCATCACGACCTCAGGAATCTCAATCGCAGGTTTTTCAGGCTGAGGAATTTCTGGTTCCTCTTCAGTGGCAGTCTGCGTCTTTAGCTGTTTAGCAGCAGCAGTTTCTTCAGCGCTAGTGGCTGGAATTTCCTCATGTACAGATGCAGTGGGATGAGTTTCTTCAGAGCCCATTTGAACAGTTTGTGCGGGGGAATGAGGAATTTGCTGTAGAGGGGTGAAGAGTGGAGAATTGGGGTGCTGACTTTCCCAAAAGTCATCTTTCATCACTGGTGTAGTACACCCAATATCCACATCTTCATCTTCCATTTCTTCAACGCCAGCCTCTTCAGCTGTGAACTGAGGCATAGGCGTGGAGATGACAGGTGTTGAAGGGATCTCATCCACTTCAATTTCTTCGTCCAACTGCTCAGACGAAGCAGCAGAAGGAGTTTCTTCATCAGATCCGCTGGGGATCACATATTCTTCATCAAAAGGAACTAGGTCCTTTGATGGCATGGTTGAGATGGGAACAACATCAATGGGATTTGCAAATGAACTTGTCATAGGCTTCATCTTCTTCGGAGCTGAAGAATCTGAAGTACCTGATGCTTTCCTTTTCTTCACTGCAGCACGTTCTGCAGCCTTGGTCTTCTTCACATCTGATGCAGATGGAAGGATTGGAGTTGAAGTTGGAGTAGGAGTAGCTGAGGAATCTGGTTGATTTTCTTCATTTTCTTTAGGCGCACCACTAGTGGGTGCCCTGGCAATTTCTTCAGCGGCTGGAATGCAGTCATCAGCCCTAGAATTCACATTTTCTTCAGCAGCCTGATTTTCATCAGTGGTGCTGGCATGTTCTTCAGTCGGCTGAGTAGATGCTTCAGCCTGAGAAATTTCTTGTTGCGATGGGGCTGCAACATGTGAAGTGAACTTTTCAGTCAGTTTAACAAACCTGACTTTGGCTCCTTTCCAATCAGCATAATATGAATCAAATTCATCACCGAGGCTTTTGATTTCAGCCTGGACCTTCACTAGTTCTTCAGTTGTCATGGTGACAATGTTTTTCTTCAGTAGTTTCTCTTTTCTATACTATGTTTTCTTGATTTGTCTGGCCTTCTCATACTTCCATTTTTCTTCTTCAATGAAAGCAGTCAAGACATGACTTTGACCAGGAGTGAGGTTCATCTCCGGCAAAGGCATGTTGGGATTCTTGTGCCATAGATCAATGAAGTCGAGGATCAGCCTTGGATCTAAAAGCAGTGGCACATTGCTTCCTTTGGCACTAGCGGCCCTGACTTGCCCGTCTCTGATGATTTTGTCAAGTTCTTCATCACCAGCTTCGTCTTTATCAGACGGTACTTGGAAAGCGACTTGCTTCTTTTGAGGACTTGGTCGAGGATCGTGTCCAGCAATTGACTTTGTCTTCAGCAGGGAGGGGCCAGCTGAGGAACTTAGTGCAGCTGAGGAACTTGCTGAGACACCTGAGGCAATGGACATGCCTGCAGTCCTTTGGCATGAGGCGAGATGCACAGGTGCTGAGGATTTAGTCGGAGCTACCGAGGACTTGATCGGAGGAGCTGAGGACTTTTGAGGAACAGGAGCAGCATGAGGAATTGGCCATGAGGGCTTTGAGGATTCTGGCCGTGAGGGCAATGCTGAGAAACTTGGCCTTGAGGGCATTGTTGGTGAAGCACTTGGCTTGCGCGCATGCTTCTTTGACATAGCCTTCTTTGGCTTGACAGCAAAGGCCTCAGCAGAGGCAGCAGCAGCAGCAGAGTCTTCATTGAATTTCCTCACTGCTTCTTTGACTTGCTTAGCCAACTTGGCTTGGCGCTTGGCCCATTCATCAGGATAGTCCTCACCGCGCTTGAGGCTGGTGGGATCAACGATTTGGCCAGGTGCCAATGGAGCTCTTGGGCATGGAGGATTGAGTGTGAGTTTCTTCATATACTTAGGAGTGACATATCTGCACTCCCTCCATTCTCTTGCCCATCTCCTTTCTATCCTCTGTATGCGCACCTTGCGCTGATTTTGTCCTCTATTCCAAACTTGGCCTCATCAGGAGTGCATTAGTCTTTGTATATGTCCTCAGGGATTTCAAAAGCAGTCATGACCTCAGGCTTCTTTCCTCCTTTCTGTGGCCTTTTACCATCAGCCATTTTCTTCAGTTGAGGAATTTGAACAATCGAATTTTCTGAAGAGGTATGCAACTTTTCTTCGAGGAACGCTGCAAATGAGTTAAGTTGATGAGAACCTAGTGATTCAGCAGCTGACATGTGTACTTGTGAACAGAGTATAGTTGCGAGGAATTTGGAGAGGTCATATGCATTCTCAGAAGGTTTTGTAAAAAGAACAAGTTTGAGGAATTTGACCAGATGAGTCTTGAAGAATTTCACTAAGCGTTCTTTGTCTTAGGTTCCAGAGATGTGTAGATTAAAAATCCACACATTTGAGGAATCTTGAAGAAAAACATGGCTTAGAGAAACGAATCAAGAACGGATAATATGTGAGGTGTTTTAGTGTGTGAAGATATGAAGAAAAATACCTTTGAAGATTTTGTAGATAATCATTCGAATCAACGAGGGTAATAAAAGTAAGTTTTAATTACCCTGGACGAAGAACACGACGAACTGGAGTGAGGAGATGTGAAGTTCGTCTGTGCAGATCTTCCACACCCTAACTTGGCGGAGGAAGACGACTATGGCGGCGGCGGAGTGAAGATTTCCACGGTCGGCGCGAGTACGTCGGCGATGATGTCGAGGCAGTGAAGCTCTTCCTCACTGGCGGCGATGAAGTAGCGGCGGCGCTAGGGTTTGAGAAGCTCGATCTTGAGAGAGATCGAGCGGAGTAAAAGAAGTGAGGAAGGGACGGAGGGGTATTTATAGCCACGGTGAAAACTTGCCCGCCAGAAGAAATCTGACGAACGTGCCCCTGACCCTTCTCATTCGCATGACATGTGTCACCCATGTAGTGAGAAGTGGAGATCGTGTTAGATCGTGGGTGAGTGGATAAGTATATCGTGGGATGCAGAACGGTTTGAGCGGCAAAGCCGAAAATTTAGATAAGATAGGTTTTAAAGTTCCGTTCGCAATTTCTTTAGCTGACAAGGACACAGTGAAGATTTTGAACGAGTTTCAAATAGAACGCACATGAAGAATTTGTGAACAGATTGGGTTGAGTATAGCATAGAGGGGAAGGGTCCGATCACATTCACTTAGCAGAAAACCAACTTGAAGAAATAACAATAAGTGAATGATGTAGAGGACATAAACTCATATATATAGCCAATGAAGAAAAATGACGGAAATAGTGAAGACTATGCAAAGTTGAAGAATATGAATAATTGAGGAATTTCAACTTTTGGTGGTGGCGTGACCCACCGTATAAGGATGATGATTTCAGACACCGCGTACAATTATCGTAGGGTTCTGAGAATCAAATTCTTCATTAATTTCTTCACACTAAGAGTGTTATTCTTCATTGATTGAAGAAAAACGTTTCTTCATGTGTTTCACATCTAAGTCATCAATTTTGCATAAGTGTTAGGATGAGTGTCCTTTTCAAAGAACATTCGAAGATTCTAGGATATTTAGCTCACACCGCAACTTGCTAAATCTCTTCTCATCCAAGGGCTTTGTGAAGATATCGGGTAGCTGTTCTTCAGTGTTCACATGCTCAATAGAAATGTCACCCTTCAACACATGATCATGAAGAAAATGATGACGAATCTGAATGTGCTTTGTCTTCGAGTGCTGAATAGGGTTGTGAGCAATCTTGATGGCACTCTCATTGTCACAGTAGAGAGGCACATTCTTCATGTTGACGCCGTAGTCCTTGAGAGTTTGCTTCATCCATAGCAATTGAGCATAGCAAGAACCAGCGGCAATATACTCAGCTTCAGCAGTAGATAGTGATACGCAGTTCTGCTTCTTCGAGGACCAACAGACCAAAGATCGTCCGAGGAAATGACATGTACCATATGTTGACTTGCGGTCCACACGATCACCAGCATAGTCAGAGTCAGAATATCCAATGAGATCAAAAGCCGAGCCCTTGGGGTACCATAATCCAAGTGTTGGTGTGTGAGCTAGATATTGAAGAATATGCTTCACAACCTTATGGTGTGATTCCTTCGGTGCAGCTTGAAATCGAGCACACATGCAAACACTAAGCATTATATCTGGCCTAGATGCACATAGGTACAATAAAGAGCCAATCATGGAGCGGTATACCTTATGATCTAAGTCAATACCATTTTCATCAGTGCACAGATGGCCATTTGTGGGCATAGGAATTTTGACGCCTTTGCAATCTTGCATGCCGAATTTCCTCAGTACATCCTTGAGGTATTTCTCCTGAGATATGAATATGCCATTGCGTTGTTGACGAATTTGAAGACCTAAGAAGAATTTCAACTCTCCCATCATAGACATTTGATATTCTTCACTCATCATATAGGCAAATTCATCACTATAACGTTGGCCAGTACAGCCAAAGATAATATCATCAACATATATTTGGCACACAAACAATTCACCATCATAAGATTTAGTGAAAAGAGTAGGGTCGAGTGAACCGGTTTTGAAGCCTTTCGTCATGAGGAATTCCTTCAAAGTATCATACCACGCCCGTGTGGCCTGCTTGAGGCCATAGAGGGCCTTGTTGAGTCTGAAGACTTTGTCAGGATTCTTTGGATCTTCAAAACCTGGGGGTTGAGCAACATATACTTCTTCCTCAAGCTTACCATTGAGGAATGCACTTTTCACATCCATTTGACATAAAGTGATATCATGATGGTTAGCATAAGCAAGTAATATGCGAATAGCCTCAAGTCTAGCAACAGGTGCAAAAGTTTCATCGAAATCAATTCCTTCAACCTGTGTGTAGCCTTGAGCTACGAGCCGTGCCTTATTCCTCACCACAAGGCCATTTTCATCTTGCTTGTTGCGGTAGATCCACTTTGTGTCGATGATATTGTGCTTGCGAGGATCTGGACGTTTGACCAGTTCCCAAACATTGTTGAGCTCAAACTGATGTAATTCTTCTTGCATGGCCTGAATCCACTCAGGCTCCAGAAATGCTTCATCTACCTTAGTGGGCTCTGTAATAAAGACAAATGCATAGTGCCCACAAAAGTTAGATAAATGTGAAGCTTTTGAGCGTGTGAGAGGACCTGGCGCTTTGATGTCATTGATGATCTTTTCAACTTGCACTTCTTTTGCAATACAAGGATGAGCTGGTTGCCGTTGAAGAATTTGATCAATGTTTTCTTTAGCACCATTTTCTTCAGTATTTTCTTCAGGTGTATTAGCTCGACGTTCTTCATGTTCTGGAATGAATTCTTCAGCAGATTCTTCAGTAGGAATGACATCCTCAGTAGCCTTGAACTTGATAGTTTCCTCAGGTGCTGGTTCATATTGGATTTCTTATCAGTGAGGAGTTCATAGGCAGTCTTCTTGAAGAATTTGTGAAGATATACTCTGTTGATGATGTGGCACGCAGTGTCAATTGCCTCAATCCAGAATCGACGAGGCATTTTGTATTCATCAAGCATAGTGCGAGCCATCTCAGCAAGAGTCCTGTTCTTGCGCTCCACGACACCGTTCTGCTGAGGAGTGTAAAGAGCAGATAACTCATGAGTAATACCAAGTTCATCAAGATACTCATCGAGACCAGAATTCTTGAACTCAGTGCCATTGTCACTTGTGATGTGCTTGATCTTCACTCCAAAGTTGGTTGAAGCCCTCGAGGAAAATCATTTGAAGATTTCCCGCACTTCATGTTTGTAAGTAACAATGTGTACCCATGTGTATCGAGAATAATCATCAACAATAACAAAGCCATATTGAGATGCTTAATTTGAAACAGCAGAATAATGATTAGCACTGAAAAGATCCATGTGAAGCAATTCAAATGGATGAGTGGTGGTCATGATAGTCTTCGCTGGATGCTTGGCCTTGGTCATCTTTCCAGCTTCACAGGCTCCGCATAAATGATCCTTGAGGAATTTGACATTCTCAATGCCAATGACATGCTTCTTCTTCGCAAGCATGTGAAAATTCCTCATGCCTGCATGACCAAGTCGTCGATGCCAGAGCCAGCCTTTTGAAGCTTTTGCAAGTAAGCACACGGCTGGTTGTGGTCCTGTAGAGAAATCAACAATATACAAGTCTCCTCTCCTAAAGCCTTCGAAGACTTTGGAATTGTCAGCTTCCATAACCACAACACAATGGTACTTGCCAAAGACAACAACCATATCAAGATCACAAAGCATTGAGACAGACATAAGGTTGTATCCTAAGGACTCAACAAGCATGACTTTGTCCATGTGTCGATCCTTTGTGATCGCAACCTTACCTAGACCCAATACCTGACTTTTGCCTTTGTCAGCAAAGATGATATGCTTAAAATGTGACGAAGATAATGGAGCATCCATCAATAGATTCTTGTCACCAGTCATGTGATTTGTACATCCACTATCGAGGACCCACTTAGTGGTTTTGGGTTGATCATCCTGCAGATGAATTAGTGCAACTTACAAACTCATATACTTCATCAGTGAAGAATATGACATCTATTCATCAGATCAATTTCATCAAGCAAAAGAACAGATAAAGTAATATAAGGACGTGAGAAATGAAAGTTCATTTCTTCATGATTAGCCTGCGTCCTATCAGGCACTGCTCAGGTCTCCAGCAAATTCTTCAGACGATTACGTACATCTGGTGACCTGACCCTGCAGAAGAGATTAGTTCTTTTTCTTTACCACCCACATCTGAAGGGGTGGCAAAGAGTTCATCATTCCGCGAGCTCCATATGAGAAGGATGGCATAGAAGCCAGTCCATTTCGTTTCACATAAGATGGGTTAGAGTAAGCATAAGAGTAAGCAGAGAAATTCTTCAAGGACTTATGGACATAATGATTTGAAGAATGATGCACATATCCATAATCCTTAGATCTTCCCTGCGAAATAGACGGATTAGCACGATGATGTTCATACGAGGACTTTGATCCATATGAGGAATATGATCTAAGTGAGGAGTTTGGTCTGTATGAGGACTTGGATCCATATGAAGAATTTGGTCCATATGAAGAATTTGATCTGGGGTTCCTATTCTTCACAGGTGGCGTCATGATGACATTCACCTGAAGATTTTCAAGGCATCTTTTGGGAACCCAGATTTTCTTCATAGGGGGACCGTTCCTGCAGTTAGTGCCAACATATCTGGCAAATACCTCACCATTCTGATTTTTGAACAGTTTATAGTTGGAGTCAATTGACTCATCATTGTAATGAGGAGATTCATATGCAAATCCAGATAAGTTAGATGGATCAACTGGAGGTCCCTTTGCAGCAACCCATGTAGTTTTGGGGCACTGCTTAGGCTTCCAATATGTACCATCAACATTGAGTTTCCTCTCAAAGGCAATACCCTCTTTCCTAGGGTTCTTGTTGAGGATTTGCTTTTTAAGCACATCACAAAGAGTCTGATGCCCTTTGAGGCTTTTGTACATGCATGTCATGTACAATTCCTTCAGCCCTGCATCATCAGTGATACTAGCAATGTCCTCAGGTGAGGAATTAGTGATAGCAGAGGCATGTGAAGAATTTGAAACATTAGCAGCATTTGAACATTCAGGTGAAGAATTAGCAGATTCACGTTCAATGCACTTCAAGCACGGAGGAACAAATTCTTCCTGAGAAGCGCTGATTTGTTGAGCAAGTAATGAATCGCGCTCCTTCTCAAGATCTTCATAACTCACTCTTAGCTTCTCAAGGTCTTGCTTTCTTTGAAGAAATTCATAAGAAAGCTTCTCATGATCCGATAAGAGAGTGTTATGATGACTTTGAAGTTTGTCAAGCTTGGACTGAAGTCTCTGAAGATTTTCAGTCAAAGTTTCAGTGCGATCCATTTCTTCACCCAACATATCATCACTTTTATCTAGCATACTTTGAACCTTTTCTAAAGCCCTTTGTTGTTTTATAGCAATCTTAGCAAGTTTAGAATAGCTGGGCTTAAGGTTTTCATCAGATTCATTCTCACTTGATTCAGAGGAGGTATATTTGAGTACCTTGGCACCCTTTGCCATGAAGCAATAGGTGGGAGCGTAGTCATCATCGCCTTCATCAGCCTTGTTGGTGAGGTCATTTTCTTCAGTGTTGAAGATAGACTTGCTGACGAATGCAATATCGAGAGCTAGGCTCGCCACTCCGGATTCGGACTCCTCAGATGTCTCCTCTTCCTCATTTTCTTCAGATTCAACCTCAGAGTCCATTTCCTTGCCAATGAATGCCCTAGCCTTCTTGGAGCTGCTCTTCTTGTGATATGAAGACTTTGAGGATTTTGATGATGAAGATTTTGTGGATTTCTTCTTTTTCTTCGCATCATCAGAACTGTAATCCTTGTATTTCTTCTTCTTTGATTCCTTTTCCCACTGAGGACAATCTTGAATGAAATGTCCAGGTTTCTTGCACTTGTGATAGAGCCTCTTCTTGTAGTCACCGGGTGAGGAATCATTGCTCCTTGAGGATCTTCCAAGGCGACCATGTCTTGAGAACTTTTGGAACTTCTTCACGAGCAGAGCCAGATCATGGCTCAGTTCTTCAGGATCACCAAGGCTGCTACCAGAGTCTTCATCTTCGGACTCAGATACTGCCTTGGCCTTCAGTGCACATGATCTGCCATAGCTTGAACCATAGAGATCTCTCTTTTCAGCAAGTTGGAACTCATGAGTATTTAGTCTCTTGAGAATATCAGTGGGATCAAGTGACTTGTAATCAGCACGTTCTTGTATCATCAATGCCAGAGTGTCAAATGAGGAATCAAGCAATCTCAGCAATTTCTTCACCACCTCATGGTCGGTGATGTCAGTGGCACCAAGTGCTTGAAGCTCATTTGAGATGTCAGTGAGGCGATCAAAGGTTTGTTGAACATTTTCATTGTCGAGTCTTTTGAAGCGGTTGAAGAGATTGCGAAGAACATCAACTCGAGAGTCACGCTGAGTTGAGACTCCTTCATTCACTTTGGACAACCTGTCCCAGATAAGCTTCACTATCTCCAAAGCACTCACTCTGCCATACTGTCCTTTGCTCAGATGGCCACATATGATATTCTTCACTTGAGAGTCGAGTTGCTTGAATCTCTTCACATCAGCAGCATTTAGAGAAGGTGTGACTGAGGGAACACCATTTTCCACAACATACCAGAGATCGTTATCAATTGCTTCAAGATGCATTCGCATCTTATTCTTCCAGTAGGGGTAGTCCGTCCCATCGAAGGTAGGACACCCAGCAGAGACCTTGATCATACCTGCAGTCGACATAACTAAAACTCTAGGCGGTTAAAACCAAAATCACACAGAACAAGGGAGTACCTTGCTCTGATACCAATTGAAAGTGCATTATATCGACTAGAGGGGGGTGAATAGGTGATTTTATAAAATTCTTCACTAAGGAATTTGCCGGTGAGGAAATTCCTTAGTGAAGAACTACTAGCAGCGGAATAATTACTCAAAAGTAAACATAACAGAATACAAGCATGGTCATCGTGATGAAATGAAAACAGGCACAGAGTACGGGTAGCGTGAGCACAGGATAACACAGGATGAAGACAAACAGACTGAAGAAATTGAACTGAGGAAATTGAGAAAGTCTTCAGTCAAAGTCTTCAAGCACAAATATGAACAAGCACACAACACAGTTATGAGGAAATGAAAGAGTTGAGGAAATATAACCATTAAGCTTGGTGAAGACAATGATTTGGTAGACCAGTTCCAACTGCTGTCTCAGTTGTACGTCTGGTTGGAGCGGCTAAGTATTTAAACTCAAGGACACACAGTCCCGGACACCCAGTCCTGAACACGCAGCTTAGGACACCCAGTCCTCACCGTATTCTGCTTGAACTAAGGTCACACAGACCTCGTCCAATCACTCGTGGTAAGTCTTCAGGTGACTTCCGAACCTTCACAAACTTGGTCACTCGGCGATCCACAATTCCTCTTGGATGCTCTATACCATGACACCTAACCGTCTGGAAGAAGCACCATCTTCAAAGGTAATAAGCGTCAGATCCACGCAGGATCAATCTCTTCAGTGGTGCTCAATCACTTGGGGTTTGTAGGTGTTTGGGTTTTGGGTTTTTCCTCACTTGATGATTTTCGCTCAAAGTCCTCGGAGGATGGGTTGCTCTCAAATGACAAGTGTCAGTTTCTCTCGGAGCAGCCAACCAACTAGTGGTTGTAGGCGGCGGCTATTTATAGCCTAGGGAGCAGCCCGACATCATAAGACATAAATGCCCTTCAATGATATGACCGTTAGGTGGACAGATATTTTGGGACAGCTGGCGCATAGCACAACAACGGTCGGAATTTTGAGTAGCAAAATCCTCAGGACACCCGAGGACCCCTTAGTCCAAGACTCCCTTTGGGGGAGAGAGGGGGAAGGAAAGGGGGGCCGGCTGTCGGTGTCAAAATCGGCGGATCTTGGGTAGGGGGTCCCAAACTGTGCGTCTAAGGTCGATGGTAATATGAGACAAGGGACATGATGTTTACCTAGGTTTGGGCCCTGTCTATGGAGGTAATACCCCACGTCCTGCTTGATTGATATTGATGAATATGAGTATTACAAGAGTTGATCTACCTCAAGATCGTAATGGCTAAACCCTAGAGGTCTAGCTTGTATGGCTATGGTGATGAATCTCCCCTATCTGGACTAAGTCCTCTGGTTTATATAGATACTGGGAGGATCTAGGGTTAGATAAGGTCGGTTACAAAGAAAGGAATCTACATATTCGACGCCAAGCTTGCCTTCCACGCCAAGGAGAGTCCCATCCGAACACGGGTGCAGTCTTCGGTCTTCGTATCTTCACAGCCTATCAGTCGGGCCCATGGCTAACAGGCCGGACGCCCGAGGACCCCTTAGTCCAGGACTCCCTTAGTAGCCCCTGAACCAGGCTTCAATGACGAGGTGTTCGGCACGCAGACTGTCTTCGGCATTGCAAGGTGGGTTCCTCCTCTGACATCTTCCAAGTAATGTGTTCGGCTTTCAATTCAATGCCGCACCCCTCGGCTTCTGTGCATTTATGACTTCATCCTCCACGTGTCGGGTGAATGTGGATGGTCAGGGTATTTTTTGCAAATAACACCCTAGCCCTGCAAGAAAGAGTGTCTATTTAAAGAGATTGGATCTCAGATCCTTTCGGCATCACGCGGATAAAATCCTCAGATACTGCCAGGCAAAAACCATTCCAACATGGCCAACATTCCCAGCTCCTCTTCTCGTTCCAACCTAGAGAGAGGCGAGTGGGATAGGTGCTCCGTGTCCCACAACTAATTGGTGAAGCTGCAAACGCAGGGATTTCTCCCTCCTACAGATTTGGTCCCTGTTTGAGCAGGATTGGCCTCCTTCAACGGCAAAACCCACGCGGAGGATTTCCCGAATCCGTCTGCGGGAGAACGAGTGTGCTTCGTCCCCTATCTGCTGAGGGGCGTGGGATTTCCAATTCACCCATTCCTCCGAGGGCTTCTGGAGTACTATGCCCTCCTGGTGCATAATTTTACCCCGGCCTCCGTCCTGCACATTGCGGGTTATGTCGCTTTATGCGAACTATTCCTGGGTTGCGAGGCCCATTTCGATTTGTGGAGAAGACTGTTCTGCCTCGTCCCTTGCAATCAAGGTGGGTCAATTTTTGAAGTGGGAGGAGCCGAAGTGTGGCGCATCGCCGGGACCGGATACCTGTCCGGCACGCCGAAGAAAGCTCCCGAAGAGTGGCCTTCCGAATGGTTCTACATCGACGACGTCGCTCTACCCGACCCCGTCCGCATGGGCCTCCCCAAGTTTTCAAATGCTCCGCTGAAGAAATGCCATAGCTGGCATAATTGGAGCCTCGAGGAAGAGGATAGTGCGGAGGTCAGCCTGCTGCTGGGCAAGATTAAGGCGCTTGCCCAGTCCGGATTGTCAATAACCGAGGTAATGGCGATCTCTATAATGCGGGGGGTCCAGCCACTCCAATATAGAGGGCTGCCCATGTGGCATTACAACGGGGAAGATGACGCTTCACGCTATGGTCGGAAGGGCCCGAAGACCCCCGCCGCCCTGGCCAAAATACTGGCCGAGCTGTATAAAGGGGAGAAGGAGGAGTTCACCCGTCTCCAATATCGCGACGGATTTTCCATGTACAATCCTCCCAGCTGGGTAAGGTTCAGCTCCACTATTTTACTCTTGTCCCTGAATCATTCTTGACAGGCAGCATCTTATCTGCTCATAACAAGAATGGCGAAAGGCTGTCGAGGGGATCCATGACCCTGCCCCTCAGCCGTAGAATCACAACCGGGATCTTGACCCCGGATATGAGGAAGATCCGGACATATTTGTGGAGCTCGAGGATGGAATATTCTATCAGATGAGCTACGATGGTACATATGTACACATTATCGCCGATTACCCCGGCCTCCTTCCTGCTTCACGTGTAAGTAATTCGAAGACACCTTATCCAAAAGAGTTTTCTCATTCCTCCTTACCCACCGCACTATCCTTTGCTTAGAAGGGAAAGCGTTCGGCGCGCCATGCTGCCCTGGGAGCGTCTCCGAAGAGAGCACCCCCCATACCAGGCAAGCCTTCTAAGAGGAAGGCAAACGAAGATACGGCCGGGCCTTCATCAAAGAGGCATGAATTTGCAAGTATGCACCTTGGCATTCACATCCAACTGCAACCTTTCCGTTTACCCTGTATCAGGAAAAATGTGTGCCAGACTATATCAGGGGGTCCGACCGGTCATACTTCTCGCCGGTAGGATTCAAATCCTACCATGAAGACGGGGGCTGATGCGGGGGTGACGCCGGACTGTCCTCCAGCCGAGGATTCAGATGATGTATCCATCACCAACTCGGAAGTGGAGAGCGCCATGAATCATCGGCGCTGCAGGGCCGTTTTACAAGACCCTGGCTTTTCAGAAGAGTCATTTAACACCTTCAGCTCGGCTGATGCATACATCTGAGCTGGTCGAGATGGGCTTAACAGAGCCACAAAACAACATTTAAAAGATGTGCAGGTAAGTTTGTTTTGTCTGACTATGATAACCATATACCAGTAGCCCCCGAGACTTAAAGTAGTTGAAACAACTGATTTAAGGATCAATGTACAACCAGGTGCTTACGGAGAAGAACACCCTATTAACTCAGGAACTAGAAAAGTGTCGGAGCCAGCTGTCTGCTGCCAATGCTGAACTGGAGAAATCCAAGAAGGCATCCCCCGGTAATGTTTCCCTCCATCGAGAAATCACAATTGTACACTAATAATGCTAATCTGGTTGCTTATGTTTGTATTGGATCGTTAGACCAACTGCGAGAGCAGCTGGACGCCGCTCGAAGCGAAGAACACGGAGCCAAAAAACTGCTAGCAGCGGGCGAGTGTGTGTTAACAAAAGTCGTTCAGGAGAAAAAGAAGCTCCAGGATTCAAACACCAAATTGGGCGAAGAACTGAAAGATGTGCAAGCTCAGCTAGCTGACCCTGTGAAGGAGAACAAAAAACTGCTAGGCGGCATATTCAGTATGTGGCCGCATTTATCTTATAACAGTTTGAAAGTAACAGTAGCTGATATAGCTGTGATTGCAGGTGTATTGACGGGCCGCCTCGAAGAGGAGGTGTCCGGATCATCAAGTTATCTTCTGCAAGAGCTATCGCAGTTGCACGAGCAAGCTCGGCAGGCAATGCAGAGTGTAGCCAAGGCCTTATGGCCATCCGACTCCCCTCCAGGGAGTATGGAGAAGCTTGTAGAGTTGTTCAAGGGAGCGCGGCGGCGTATCCGACTGTGGAAGATATCGGCCTACCGAGAGGGTGCGCGAGAAGCATGGGCCATGGTAAAAACGCGATATACCAAGCTGGATCCGAATCACATGGCCCGGGTCGGACCGCTAGGGTCAAATGGGGAAGAAATTCCCGTTAGTTTAGTATATGGCCAAGTAGAGGTGGCTGCTAAATACTCACAACAGGATTGTAAGTTAGACCGCTTGTTGGACGGTATAGAGGAGGAAGTTTTTGAGTCCTAAGTGACTATGTATTTTCCTTCTAGCTGGATAATAAAAACAATTGTCATGGCCGACCTTTTCGCTTTGACCTCTGGACCCAAAGGTGCGGAGTGTTTCTGAATACCCTAACAGTAGAATATACCAGGGCATGCATGGGAACCAGGCGTAGGGGTCATAGTTGCTTGAACAGACAATGTGTATCCAGCTAGTTATGTTATATTACATTATGTAAGAAACATCTTCCAGAGAGAATAGTTCCATTAAGGGTTCCTTTCCCTGGGTGTGCGTGCGTTTAATGTGCATGTCCGAACTATGATTGAAAAAATCACAGAGTAAGTAACTTCTGGGGTTTCATAATGGAGTGAATGCGGGAACATCTTTAATTCGCCGACCGAATATTCCCTTAAGAATGCTAGCTTTCGGCTTCCCCAGTCTGAGGTACACATCCGGATGACCCGGCAGTAACAATCGTAGAGGTGCTCCCTTTATGCCCTAGCCGAACTAACGGGAACGTAGGGCATAAGCACAGGAGCCAGGCAACCCAGCTTGGCCAAAACTTAAGTCATATCGATGCATATAATGGCGAAGGAAAGGTACATATGGAAAAACGCATATGTGGTGAGCTTGATGCTCAAAGGATAATAGCAAGCTTCTGTACGAGAAGCCCCCAGGTATAATGAACATACATATGTAGAGATGTACGCATCACGTAAGGACGGTCTAGCCGTACTAAAACCGTAAGGCTAAAGAGCAAAATGAAAAAAAAGAGAAAAAATGAAAAGAGAAAAAAAATAACGTTAATAACAAGAGGGAGGAGACGAACACAGAGTTCGGCGCTAGGCATAAAATTGTCGTACTCTGGCCGCATTCTAGGGGTTCGGCTCCAGGTGATTGTCTGACGCATCACGCAGGCGGTACGCTCCTCCGATGAGAACTTCGTCAATGATGAATGGACCCTCCCACTTAGGCTTGAGTTTGTCCTTTTTCTTCTCCGGCAGGCGTAAAACAAGTTCACCAACGTTATAAGTCTTGGACCGCACTTCTCTGCTTTGATAACTGTGAGCCTGCTGTTGATAAAATGCAGAACGGGCTTTTGCAACGTTGCGCTCCTCCTCCAAGGCATCGAGGATGTCCTGCCGATCAAGCTCGGCTTCTGTCCCTTCGTACATGCACACTCGAGGTGAGTCATGAATAATATCGCAGGGTAACACTGCTTCTGCACCGTACACCATGAAGAAAGGTGTATATCCAGTAGTGCGGTTGGGCGTGGTCCGCAGCCCCCAGAGTACGGAGTCAAGTTCCTCCACCCAGGCTTGTCTGATTCTTTCAAAGACCGCACTAGTCTAGGTTTTATGTTGCTCATAATAAGACCAGTAGCCCGTTTGACTTGACCGTTTGTCTGCGGGTGATAGACCGAGGCGTAATAGAGCTTAATGCCTAGATTAGCACACCAGGTTTCCACTTCATCGGCTGTGAAATTAGAGCCATTATTGGTTATTATGCTGTGTGGGACACCCTAACGGTGTACCACGCTGGATATGAAATCTATTACCGGCCCCACTTCGGCCGTTTTGACTGGTTTGGCCTCTATCCACTTAGTGAATTTATCCACCATGACTAGCAGATACTTTCTCTTATGGCTTCCTCCTTTAAGGGGTCCGACCATATCGAGTCCCCAGACCGCAAAGGACCAAGTGATGGGGATTGTTTGTAAGGCAGTGGGGGGCATATGGCTTTGGTTGGCGAAGAGTTGGCATCCGACGCAACGTTGGACAAGGTCCTGTGCATATGCTTGGGCCATCGGCCAATAAAACCCTGTATGGAAGGCCTTGCTAGCAAGGGCCCAAGCTGCAGCGTGGTGACCGCCGAGTCTGGCGTGAATCTCGGCCAAGAGCTGCCGCCCCTCTTCCTCGGAGAAACATCTTTGAAGAACTCCGGTAGCGCTTTTCTTATAGAGCTCTCCGTCATGAAACTTATAGACCTTCGAACGCCGGACAATGCAGCGGGCCTCATTCTGGTCCTCAGGAAGCTCCTTCCTGTTAAGGTAGGCCAGGAAGGGTTCGGTCCATGGGGCAATGACTGCCATGATGAGATGCGCTGACGGTGTTATTTCGGTGGCTGAGCCTCCGATGATGTCGGTGTTTTCGGAATCTGGGGTTATGTTCGGATCCGGACTAGTGTTGCCGTTTTCCCCTGCCACACCACGGATGGCTTAAAAAGCCTTTCCAGGAAGATATTAGGTGGAACGGGGTCGCGCTTAGCGCCGATGCGAGCAAGAATGTCCGCCACCTGATTACTTTCTCGAGCCACATGGTGGAACTCGAGCCCATCAAACCAGGCCGACATTTTTATGACGGCATTACGGTAAGCTGCCATCTTTGGATCTTTGGTGTTGAAGTCCTCATTTATTTGAGATATTGCAAGGTTTGAGTCTCCGCGCACTTCCAGGTGTTGTATTCCCATGGAGACGGCCATCCGGAGACCATGCAATAAGGCCTCGTATTCTGCTGCATTGTTGGAGTCTGTGTATATTTGGAGTACGTACCGAACAACGTCTCCAGTTGGTGACGTTAAGACGACGCCCGGCCCTAGCCCTACCAGCATTTTGGAGCCGTCAAAATAAATAACCCAATTGGAATATGCGCCATACTCTTTAGGGAGTTCAGCCTCTGTCCATTCGGCGCCGAAGTCAGCCAGTACTTGGGATTTAATAGCTCGACATGGTTTATATGTAATATCAAATGGAAGGAGCTCGATGGACCATTTGGCAATCTGGCCCGTGGCATCGCGGTTGTTTATAATGTCATTCAATGGTACTTCAGAAGCCACCGTGATGAAACACTCCTGGAAGTAGTGATGGAGCTTTCGGGATGCCATGAAGACCACGTATGCTACCTTTTGATAATGGGGGTACCGGGATTTGCATGGTGTAAGGACAGTGGACACGTAGTATACTGGCTTCTGAAGCGGGAATTTGTGTCCGTCCTATTCTCGTTCGACGACGAGCACGACGCTCACCACCTGATGTGTTGCCAATATGTATAACAACATTGGCTCGCCGACGTTTCATGCGACCAGGATTGGGTTGCTCGCAAGAAGGGTTTTTATTTCCTCCAGTCTGGCTGTTGCCGCGTCCGTCCACTCGAAGTGATCGGTTCGCCGTAGAAGGCGATAGAGTGGCAATTCCTTTTCTCCCAATCTGGAGATAAAGCAGCTTAGAGCTGCCACACAACCCGCGAGCTTTTGGACTTGTTTGAGGTCTGGCGTAACCAATTGTGACAAAGCTCGGATTTTGGCTGGATTTGCTTCAATTCCTCTGTTGGAAACGATGAAGCCTAGCAGTTTTCTGGCGGGGACGCCGAAAACGCACTTTTCAGGATTGAGCTTAATGTCATACGCGTGGAAGTTATCGAATGTGAGACATAAATCGTCTATTAATGTTTCGACGCGCCTGGTTTTGATGACGACGACGTCCACGTAAGCTTCAACTGTCTTGCCGATCTATTTATCCAGGCATGTTTGAATCATGCGTTGGTATGTGGCATCGGCGTTCTTGAGCCCGAAGGGCATGGTGTTGAAGCAGAATGGCCCATATGGGGTAATGAATGCTATTGTAGCTTGATCAGACTCCTTCATTTTGATTTGATGGTATCCGGAATATGCATCCAGGAAACACAGTGAGTCGTGTCCTGCGGTAGCATCAATGATTTGATCAATGTGGGGGAGGGGGAAGGGATCCTTAGGGCAAGCCTTATTGAGGTCTTTAAAATCGACGCACAACCGCCAGGATTTGTCCTTCTTTGGTACCATCACCAGGTTTGCCAGCCAGTCCGAATGTTTTATTTCTCCGATGAATCCGGCCTCAATTAACTTGGCTAGCTCCTCCCCCATAGCTTGACGTTTGGGTTCGGAAAAGCGCCGCAACTTTTTCTTGACCGGTTTATATCCCTTTAATATATTGAGGTTGTGTTCGGCCAACTCGCGTGGGATTCTTGGCATATCAGAAGGGTGCCAGACGAATATATCCCAATTCTCACGCAGGAACTCTCATAGCGCGGCGTCAACCGTTGGGTCTAATTGTGCTCCGATGGATGCTGTCTTCTTGGGGTCCATTGGATGGACTTGGAATTTGACTATTTCTTCTGCTGGTTTGAAGGAGGTGGGTTTGGGTCATTTGTCTAGGACCACACCATCCCTGTCCACCGTAGAGAGCAACACGGCTAATTCTTCGGCCACGAGGGCTTCAGATAATGCCTCAAGGGCCAAGGATGTGGTTTTATTCTCGGCGCAAAGTGCTATGTCCGGATCACTAGCTAGAGTGATTATACCATTGGGCCCAGGCATCTTAAGCTTCATGTATCCGTAATGGGGTATCGCTTGGAAGTGCGTAAATGCATCTCGCCCTAAGAGGGCGTGATACCCGCTGTTGAACGGGGCCACTTGGAAGGTTATTTCTTCGGACCGATAATTCTCCGGCATGCCGAATACCACGTTGAGTGTTATTTTTCCCGCACACCGCGCCTCCCGACTGGGGATAATTCCTCGGAAGGTCGTGCTGCTTTGCTCAATGCGGCTCATGTCTATTTCCATTTTGTGGAGTGTATCTTCGTAGATGAGGTTTAGTCCTCTGCCGCCATCCATGAGGACCTTGGTAAGCCGAAAGCCGTCCACAATTGGACTATGCACCAAGGCGGCTGGTGCTCGGGCTGTCCTGTATTTTGGTTCGTCACCGGCATTAAAACTTATAGCCGTGTCGTTCCAAGGTTTTATTGCTGCTATTTGACAGACTTCGGCGAGTCCGCGTAGTGCTCTCTTGTGCCTATTGTTTGAAGCTAATGTCTCGAAGACCGTCAGTACTTTGGGGTCGTTGTCCTCTGGGGGGTGTTGTTCTGGGTTATTCTTGGTGAGGATATCCTCGCCGCTCTTGGCCACTTGCCGGAGTATCCAACATGCTCTAAGGCTATGTGTTGGTATGTTATCTGGTGCTGCGTGTATTTTGCATGGCCCATCGAGCCATCCTTCCGGAACGGTTCCACGCCCCATACTGGACTTGTATTTCTTTACTATTGAGCCGGGCGTGTTGCAAGGGTGCGCCCTTTTCGCCTGAATGAGGGGTTGAGTGGGGACCGATGATTCCCAACGAGCTGCTTGAGTTTTCCAGGTGCTTTCCATTGCACTGTACTTCTGTATGATAGTTGCCAAGTCAGCGAAGTGTAGGATGCGATGACGGTTGATGGCGTTGAGGATTCCTTCCCCCCTGCAATTTTTGCGGAACACTAAGATCGCTTCCTCATCGCGGTAATCTTTAATCTTGTTTTTGATAAGAAGGGATCTGGCCCAGAAGTGGTGGACCGTTTCCTAAGACTGTTATTTTATGCTCCTGAGAGCGCTTGTATTCAGGTGGGTGGGTGGATTTAAATTTGAACCCTGCCCTAGTTTTGGATCTGGAGTCTGAAGGTCTTCCGAACTTAGCAGATCGGGCTTCGGCATGTCCACTAATTTCTTAGGCCCGTCGTCCGATTCTATGTTCGGAGGGAAGGATGCTTCACCTCGCGGGTAGGTGTCCGGCTCTTCGAGATCGTAGATCCGGACATAGTCTGTCCTTAATATGGAGGAAGAGTTATCGACTCGCTCCTCGACTACCGCTATCTGGTGGGTGATCGACGGAGATTTGATTTCTCTCTGATCGGGTTTAAGCCCAATCCGATCGTAGTCTGTAGCGACCCCAGGGCGGCGATGCGATCTAGGAGCTCGTTTAAAGATGAAAGCTCCACTGGATCCATCTTCTTGGAGTGTTCGGAGTTGATACGAAGGGGGTTTTCGATGACCCGAGAGGTCATCGTCGGCTTAATGACCGAACAGGCGGTCATGGTAAAGCTGCCTAGCCGAAGGGTTTGGCCTGGAGCCAGTGTTCCTCCGATGGTGATATCATCCTTGAGAACAAGGCGAGACATCGATCTTGTTGTCGATGGCATAGTGGAACTCTCAATGAAAGCACCAATGTCAGTGTCAAAACCGGCGGATCTCGGGTAGGGGGTCCCGAACTGTGTGTCTAAGGTCAATGGTAACAGGATACAAGGGACATGATGTTTACCCAGGTTCGGGCCCTCTCTATGGAGGTAATACCCTACGTCCTGCTTGATTGATATTGATGAATATGAGTATTACAAGAGTTGATCTACCTCAAGATCGTACTGGCTAAACCCTAGAGGTCTAGCTTGTATGGCTATGATGATGAATCTCCCTATCCGGACTAAGTCCTCCGGTTTATATAGACACTGGGAGGATCTAGGGTTGCATAAGGTCGGTTACAAAGAAAGGAATCTACATATTCGATGCCAAGCTTACCTTCCACACCAAGGAGAGTCCCATCCGGACACGGGTGCAGTCTTCGGTCTTCATATCTTCACAGCCTATCAGTCCGGCCCATGGCTAATAGGCCGGACGCCCGAGGACCCCTTAGTCCAGGACTCCCTCACCGGCCCCCACCCAATTCGGATTGGGCTTGAGGGGGGCGCGCCCCCTTCTAGGCCTCCCTCTCTTCTCTCCCACTATGGCCCAATAAGGCCCATATACCTCCGGGGGGGGGGGGTCCGGTAACCTCCCAGTGCTCCAGTATATGCCCAAACTCACCCGGAACCATTCCGATGTCCAAATATAGTCATCCAATATATCGATCTTTATGCATTGACCATTTCGAGACTCCTCGTCATGTCCGTGATCATATCCGGGATGCCGAATTACGTTCGGTACAACAAAACACATAAACTCATAATACCAACCGTCATCAAACGTTAAGCGTGCAGACCCCGCGGGTTCGAGAACTATGTAGACATGATCGAGACACGTCTCCGGTCAATAACCAATAGCGGAACCTAGATGCTCATATTGTTTCCTACATATTCTACGAAGATCTTTATCGGTTAAACCGTATAACGATATACGTTGTTCCCTTTGTCATCGGTATGTTACTTGCCCGAGATTTGATTGTCAGTATCTCAATACCTAGTTCAATCTCGTTACCGACAAGTCTCTTTACTCATTCTATAATGCTACATCCCGTAACTAACTTATTAGCTACATTGCTTTCAAGGCTTATAGTGATGTACATTACCGAGAGGGCCTAGAGATACCTCTCCGACAATTGAAGTGACAAATCCTAATCTCGATCTATGCCAACTCAACAAACACCATCGGAGACACCTGTAGAGCACCTTTATAATCACCCAGTTACGTTGTGACGTTTGGTAGCACACAAAGTGTTCCTCCGGTATTCGGGAGTTGCATGATCTCATAGTCATAGGAACATGTATAAGTTATGGAGAAGGAAATAGCAACAAACTAAACGATCATCGAGCTAAGCTAATGGATGGGTCAAGTCAATCACATCATTCTCTAATGATGTGATCCCGTTAATCAAATGACAAATCATGTCTATGGTTAGGAAACATAACCATCATTGATTCAACGAGCTAGTCAAGTAGAGGCAAACTAGTGACACTCTGTTTGTCTATGTATTCACACATGTACTAAGTTTCCGGTTAATACAATTCTAGCATGAATAATAAACATTTATCATGATATAAGGAAATATAAATAACACATTTATTATTGCCTCTAGGGCATATTTCCTTCATCGGGATATGCGATGAATCAAGTGTGACATGTATGAAAGAATTATGAATAGTGGCTTTGCCACAAATACGATGTCAACTACATGATCATGCAAAGCAATATGATAATGATGAAGTGTGTCATAATAAACAGAACAGTGGAAAGTTGCATGGCAATATGTATCGGAATGGCTATGGAAATTCCATAATAGGTAGGTATGGTGGCTGTTTTGAGGAAGATATATGGTGGGTTTATGGTACCGGCGAAAGTTGTGCGGTACTAGAGAGGCTAGCAATGGTGGAAGGGTGAGAGTGCGTATAATCCATGGACTCAACATTAGTCATAAAGAACTCACATACTTATTGCAAAAATCTATTAGTTATCGAAACAAAGTACTACACGCATGCTCCTAGGGGGGTAGATTGGTAGGAAAAGACCATCGCTCGTCCCCGACCGCCACTCATAAGGAAGACAATCAATAAAGAAATCATGCTTCGACTTCATCACATAACGGTTCACCATACGTGCATGCTACAGGAATCACAAACTTTAACATAAGTATCTCTCAAATTCACAACTACTCAACTAGCATGACTCTAATATTACCATCTTCATACCTCAAAACAATCATCGAGTATCAAACTTCTCATAGTATTCAATGCACTTCTCATAGTATCTTGGATGCCTATCATATTAGGACTAGTTTTATAGCCAAAGTAAATTACCATGATGTTCTAAAAGACTCTCAAAATAATATAAGTGAAGCATGAGATATCAATAATTTCTACAAAATAAATCCACCACCGTGCTAAAAAATATAAGTGAAGCACTAGAGCAAAATTATCTAGCTCAAAAGATATAAGTGAAGCACATAGAGTATTCTAATAAATTCCGATTCATGTGTGTCTCTCCCAAAAGGTGTGTACAACAAGGATGATTGGGGTATACTAAAAAGCAAAGACTCAAATCATACAAGACGCTCCAAGCAAAACACATATCATGTGGTGAATACAAATATAGCCTCAAGTAAAGTTACCGATGGACGAAGACTAAAGAGGGGATGCCTTCCGGGGCATCCCCAAGCTTAGGCTTTTGGTTGTCCTTGGATTTTACCTGGGGGTGCCTTGGGAATCCCCAAGCTTAGGCTCTTGCCAGTCCTTGTTCCAAAATTCATCAAATCTTTACCCAAAAACTTGAAAACTTCACAACACAAAACTCAACAGAAAATGTCATGAGCTCCATTAGTATAAGAAAACAAATCACCACTTAAGGTACTGTAATGAAATCATTATTTGCTTATATTGGTGTTAAACCTACTGTATTACAACTTTTCTATGGTTCATACCCCCCGATACTGTTGGAAATATGCCCTAGAGGCAATAATAAAAGTATTATTATATTTCAATGTTCATGATAAATGTCTTTTATTCATGCTATAACTGTATTATCCGGAAATCGTAATACACATGTGAATACTTAGACCACAATATGTCCCTGGTGAGCCTCTAGTTGACTAGCTCGTTGTGATCAACAGATAGTCATGATTTCCTGACTATGGACATTGGATGTCGTTGATAACGGGATCACATCATTAGGAGAATGATGTGATGGACAAGACCCAATCCTAAGCATAGCATAAAAGATCGTGTAGTTCGTTTTGCTAGAGCTTTGCCAGTGTCAAGTATCTCTTCCTTCGACCATGAGATCGTGTAACTCCCGGATACCGTAAGAGTGCCTTGGGTGTATCAAACGTCACAACGTAACTGGGTGACTATAAAGGTGCATTACAGGTATCTCCGAAAGTATCTGTTGGGTTGACACGGATCGAGACTGGGATTTGTCACTCCGTATGACGGAGAGGTATCTCTGGGCCCACTCGGTAATGCATCATCATAATGAGCTCAATGTGACCAAGGTGTTGGACACGGGATCATGCATTACGGTACGAGTAAAGTGACTTGCCGGTAACGAGACTGAACAAGGTATTGGGATACCGACGATCGAGTCTCGGGCAAGTAACGTACCGATTGACAAAGGGAATTGCATACAGGGTTTGATCGAATCCTCGACATCGTGGTTCATCCGATGACAACATCGAGGAGCGTGTGGGAGCCATCATGGGTATCCAGATCCCGCTATTGGTTATTGACTGAGAGCGTCTCGGTCATGTCTGCATGTCTCCCGAACCCGTAGGGTCTACACACTTAAGGTTCGGTGACGCTAGGGTTATTAGGAAGACTAGTATGTGACTACCGAATGTTGTTCGGAGTCCCGGATGGGATCCTGGACGTCACGAGGAGCTCCGGAAGGGTCCGGAGGTAAAGATTTATATATGGGAAGTTGTCAAACAGACACCGGGAAGTTTCGGGGTCATACCGGTATTGTACCGGGGCCACCGGAAGAGTTCCGGGGGTCCACCGGGAGGGGCCACCCCTCCCGGGGGGCCACATGGGCTGCGTGGGGCAGGGAGCCAGCCCCTGGTGGGCTGGCCGCACCCCCTCCCTTGGGCCCATGCGCCTAGGGTTGAGGGGGGAACCCTAGAGGGGGCGCCCCCCTTGGCTTGGGGG